>NW_020799107.1:24758962-24865321 GCF_003259725.1 Athene cunicularia
GGGGAAGAAAAAAAAGAAAAGACATTAAAATTAAAGTCTCATGACTGTAATGAAAAGGTTATTTCCCCTTCTCTTGCAAGTTAAGTTCTATGCAATTGCAGCTCACTTTGTCCTGTCCATCTCGTAGTCTCATTAGCTGCTGGGCCACAGAGGAATTGAGGAGAGAGAGTTGGGGTTTTATCTGCATGCCGTTCTAGCGTGGAAGATTCAATGAGATGATGGCTTGTCATTTTTTATTAATGAGTTGGAGCCTGATTCATTATAGATGTGTGGAATGAGTTCGGTATGGCTGCAGGGGGAGGGGAGGGACTTTGCCAGTGAAGAGGTACCTCCACCATGGATCTTCTCACACTTAGTCTTAAGCAAATTGGTTTACCAGTGTTGCTTGCCAGTGTGCTACAGGGTAGTTGAGTTAGCGTGTGGCTCCAGTTTCCCAGTGCCCATGTGTTTCAGCATATGACAAGTAGCCCCAGAGGAGAAATGAGTGTTTAGCGATACTCAACAATTAGACATTACAAAGAGGTTTCTAAGGGACTGTCCCTTAGGGTCTGACCGGCAGCTTGGTGGCTGGGAAAAAGATTTCCAAAGTGGTGGAGACAATCATGTTCTTGCTAACAGAAGTGAACAGCTGTGTGTCTTTCAGTCCTTCCTTAAATACTGGTGGCATGAATCATACATATGTGTGATATGTGTATATACAGATACACACACACACATATATATGTAAATAAAATAATTTTTATACACATATTTATAAAAATCTATGTGGTCAGAAAAACCTGTTTGTGTTCAGAAGGAGGTGTATCAAATACTGTGGATGTTGAGGGCAGGTGACCCTCTTGCCCTTGGTGAATTCAAATGCCCTTGAGCAGAAGTGGACACTGACTCTTGGAGGACCTCCCAGCCGTGCCACCACAGGACCCCCGTCTTTGTGGGTGCAGGCAGAGGCAGCGTTATCTGCTGCAGCCGCTGCCCCTTTGCCGGCAGCTTCTGGCTCCGGCAGCCCCACCGGCTGTGCCTGCCGCATGGGTCTTCCTTGCTGACCACACATGCCTCCTACAAGATGCTTCCTCAGGGGGAGGAGGAATTTGGGATAATAAGAACTGTTGAATGTTAGAAAACAGGATTAAACACTTAAAGAGTATTTAAGCCTGGTTTGAAGAGTATTTAAGCCAGTTTAAAAAGCCCAGCCCAGGCTCTTCTCCTTGCACAAACTTAATGAATTCTGGTTTTGGTGCTTCTGTTTATCGCTAGAAGAAACTCTGAAAAGCTGCAAGAGGGGCTCCTCTCTCACACTTTTTGTGCTATTTCTATGGGTCAAAGAAGTGCAAGTAAATATCCCAGCTTTTGGAAGTGTCTGTGATAATAATCTGGCCTTTTGGAGAGTCACCAAGTTGCAACTAGAGGCAGAATGGGCATCATTTAGCTTGCCTGTTGTATTGTGTTTATTAAGTGTTTAAAATTTGTAAGCTCTTTGCTCTTTATAGAGATAGGTAACCATTCAGCATTAATCTCAGTGCAGACTGTCAGAAAGAGACATGCAGTTGGAGTTGTTCTCTCATGTTCTTCTTAACCTAAAGTGAAGGTCATTCAGATTGAAGTTATCTGGTTGCTCTTTGTATACAGAAAAGCGTAAATTCTGTGTGTTTGGTGGTGATCTCCCACTGGAAAGATGTGGTATATACCCCAGTGCCATGCTGGTGCACCAACCAGTGCACAAGTTTCTTCTCTACATCGAATCATGACCTGGGAGTGATTAAGGAAATATTCTTGAGTGTCCTAGAGAATCACTAATTTGATAGCTCTTGTTGAATAAGGGAAATTTTTCCTGCTTTGCATTTACACTTGCCCTTAGATAAATTCTGGCTGAGGTTATGTTCTGGTGATCTACAGAGGACAGAACATGCTGTTTTCCAGTATTGTTATTTATAATCGTGCAGTGTGGTTCAAATTTCTTAAAGGTAGCTGCACAGCTAGGTACACACAGAAATAAAGTTATGCTGCTCCTGTCTTAGGTGAGAGCTTTCTTTTCCAACATTTCTTCAGGCCCCCATGTCTTTTCAAATGGTTGGGTGTACTATGTAGAAACTTAAACAAAAACTCAGGATGCTGTTTGTTATTTTCTGCTTGCAAGGAAAATAAAAGATCAAACTGTCCATGCAGGAAAGGTGCAGGCTTGAAAGGGTTAATGCAACAAACAGACCTAAAGGAATCTTTTCCCCTTGTAAAATATGCAGCCAGTGTGACAGCAGTATTCCCAGAGTCAAGTTATCTTTTACATTAGTGAATGTTGTTCCTAAAGCTTTAGCTGGGGTAATAAATGATTCATGGTAACCACACCTTTGTGCACAGCCGTCCACTTGATGTTCAGTCCATACACGACTTCAAGAAGCCTTGTGCAGGAGCTCTACGGCTCCAGTTCAGCAGCTTTCTCCCAGTAACTGTGACAGGGTGAAAGGCATTTGAGTAACAAATAGTAAGTCGCAGGGAAAGGTTTCTCTTCTGCCTCTTAAAGTGTAAATTAGCAGGTTTTGTTTGTGCTTTCTGTGCAATCCAAGTTTGATGCACGCTCCTGAGAGTCTGGATGTGGAGAGCAGGCTAAGGAGGAGGCGGCTGAGTCTATTCTCTTCGGAAAAGAAGAAAATAGGAAGGGAACTTTGAAACTTGTGCGTGTCAGTTCTCCAAGCACTTCCCCAACATGCAGCTAATGAGACATCCTAGTACATCTGTACTGGGAGAGAGTAACAGAGACCCCCTTGCAGAGGAGATCCAAGTCAGATGACATTCGTAGTTGGGCTGGAGAGCAAGTGTCCCACTCCTTGACCTTCTGCTCATACTGTTAAATGTACACCAAGAGACCGAACTCCTCCCAGACCCTTCCGTGCCCAAATGCACCTGTGGACCCAGGCTCCTTCTCCTGGGAGAAGATGTCTGGCTCAGGTGGGAGCTCAGCCCTGGATTTTGGAAGTCCAAGGCTCTGCCCCTGCCACCTCCACAGTTTGTCCTGATGGATTAGTCATTTGACAGTTATGTCACTTGATATGACATGCTAGATATATTAACATGACCTGACCTAAAGCACCATGCATGGTCTATGCTAAATTTGTTAAGCCACTGGCATAATTAGAGATTAACATCCAGAGGATTCTTCATTGGATCTGGTGGATGGATTGTAAAATGGTTGGGACAATTGCTTTTGGAAGACTCCTTCCACAGATGGATGGGAACTAATGAAAAGTTACGCATATGAGAGATGAACCCTCTCTTTACTCCATTTGGTTGCATTTATATAGGTGAAGAAATCAGGGCAGGCTGTATCCTCTGGCTCTGTGGGCCAGTTTAACAGCACCACTTATGTACACACAACTGTACTGCCTTCCTCCCCAAAGCAAAGCAGGCTTGTCCACACCACATATGGGGAACAGCCCTGGGGCAGTGCTCTCCTCCCAGCTGTGCCCACTGCTTCCTGCGCACAGTGCAGGAGGGAGGTTGCTGCCAGTCAAACAGAGCATCCGGATAGTTCTCTGGTGGGACTCGGCCCCTCTGATAGTTCTCCGGTGAAGATGACTGAGAGCATAACTGCTAGATTTTGAGACCCTGTGATTAGTAAAGATAGATTGTCCAAGCAGTAGAACTCGTGCAAGATATAAAACAATCAAGAAAAAGAGTCTTCCAATTGGGACAAACAAGGTAGGCACAAGGTTTGACCCAATTAGAGACTGGACATAGCTAACAGGCCATCATGTCAGGACACTGGAAGGTGATTTACAGCACTTAACTGTGTTCTATAATCCAGTGAGAAGTGAGTGGAGAGAGGAGGTATCTAAAAGTAGGCTTGGACTAGTGTGAGAAGTTTCTCAGCAGTTCGGAGAGGAGCCCAGAACTAAGCAGGACAGCAGACATCCAGGGATGACAAATACTAATGAAGGGAATTTGGCTCAGTTCATTCAATTTTCTCCACAAAATCATGTGGGGGAGCTTTTTGGTTTTGATCTTGAGTTGACTTCCAAACGGATAGTCCTTATGTTATTGCCCTAATGACTATCCCCTGTGAGAGTGTGAAACATCATGCCAAGTTTAGCTGACTTTTCTCAGAGTCTGGTTTCAGAGTGCCACAGCTCTCTGGAGCAGCAAGCATAATGTATTGGAGACCTGTGTTTTATGTATCTCTCTCCCCAGCAGTTCATGAATAGTAAGCACAGTGGGTTTTACAAGGACAGATATGGAATAGTCTCCATTGCATTTGAGTAGAAAGTGCAGCCTACAATTGACATAGCTCAGTCTTGGGTATTTGCTGGTTTAAAAGAAAAAATTATTTCCAACAATTGAGGGTTTTTTCTTACCAGACCAATCACAAACTTTTGAAGCATGAAATGAATTTCACTGGTCCTTGCCAATAAGCTTCTTTCCCTGATATTGGTTTTTATGAAATGGCTATAATCTTTGCAGGTAATGAATGAAAGCTACACTATGAAGTTCCACCTAACATTCTTCTTCTTGATTTATGGTGTATTGGTTAAAATAGTAAACTGATAATGATCACAAAATAGCGATAAATCACTAAGGGCTGGTGTATCAGAAACAATAGAAAATGTTCTGGAGAAAGAAACTTGGAGCCAGTCAGGGAACAGCTGGGTGTTCTGCAGATATGAAAGATACCAGGGAGTCCACAAAAATACAAATTAAAACACTCTCTCCGTTTGTTTCTGTCAGGATTGGGCTGTTCCTTGCTTCTGTATGAAATAAAATCAAGACATTTATGATGAATTAAGGTTCCCACACCCCCCAGTGTATCAAATCTAATTAGAAAGTGCTGGTGGAAATCTGTTCAGGCCAAAATCTTGGCTGGATCTGAAGTTTGGATCTGGACATGATCAGTCAATTTTGTACAGTTCTTCAGAAGACTGGTATTTAGATCTCACTCCTGCCAAAAAATTACCCTTGTGGATAAATTTATGCATATGAG
This sequence comes from Athene cunicularia, assembly GCF_003259725.1. Classification (NCBI taxonomy): domain Eukaryota; kingdom Metazoa; phylum Chordata; class Aves; order Strigiformes; family Strigidae; genus Athene; species Athene cunicularia. The sequence goes on from NW_020799107.1 coordinate 24,763,929, forward strand.
TAGTTTTCTAAAGGTGTAGCAAAGTAATATTATCTTGTATTGCCTCAACTTCTCAATAATGCACCTTTTCTCTTTTCTGTCCATCAGATATGTTTTCAGACCATCCGTGGTTTTTTATTAGGATCATATAATCGTAATACATCCTGACTCAGATAGGATGGAGCAAAATCACCCCTGCTTAAATGTAGTTTGAAGAGACCATGATGTCTCCTAAAGTCTTGCGAAAAACAAAAAGTTACTTGATATTCTGGGGACTTTACCTACCCCAAACTGATCTTCCTATACGGGTTTTGGGTTAAATTCTCCCTCTTGTCTTGTCTCGTAATGGAAACTTTCTTTGGACTTTGTGCTAATCATACCAATGAGCTAGCTCTGATTGGTACTAGCTTGCAAAAGGCCTCTTTTGTTCTTGTTAGAGTATCTAACCTCTAAATCTATTTAATACCCTTTCCCTGGTTGTCCATCATTATGACACATGATTTTCCAAAGGATTTACTATTAGTTAGCAGCACAGGGCTTTCTCCCTGGGGTAGCAGCTACTTGCAGTGAAGAAAATGCATGTTCGATGTAGCAATTTGTCTTTTTTTATATATTTATTATAAGAGTAAATGAGTTATTGTGGGGGACTTCAATATTATTGCAAATTAGGTGCTACAAGCCAAGCCGTGCACATTTGTTATGTTTCCAGGCATACACAGCATGCATAGCAGTTCAAAAATCAGCAGTCATATTATATCTAGGCCTTTTCCTGGGCAGCTGGTACTTTGCAGGTATTTCTGTAGTGTGACTGTTCCATAACTCTGCTTACTTCAAATGAAGGGAGGGGGGAATCTGTCACAAAAGTGATTGCTATAAAAAAGGTTTTGATGAGCATGAAGGCATGAATTATAAAATCTCTCAAGATTTAGTTTCCAAAGTAGGCATGGGCTAATGAATATACAGAGAGCATTGCTTGTCGTATATTCCTCCTATAATAGTAATTTATGAACTGGTTTTTTTTTTTTCACTTGCACCTCTCTGGATGTACTTTCAGTCTGGAAACTTATCGAAATTATAAATTGCTCCTTTATTCAGAAAAGTGTACAGAATCAAGCAAAGCGCACACAACTGGATTCTACCCAACCTCTGCTTCAACAAAGGGCTTAAATTAAATGCTGAACTTTAAGTCAGAAGAATTAGTCAAATGTTTTGGTTTCAGCAGCTCGTCAAAACTGGGATCTGTGTTGGGGAGGGAGAGGAGGGAGTTCTGCCCCCATCAAGCTTTTGAGTTTCTGCTTTGGGGGAAACCAGACCCTCACCAGAAAAATCTCTTTTCACGTAATTTCATCTCACAAAAATGCAGAAATGGACAACTAGGCAAGAGACCCTTGCTCAGATCCTCTTCTTCCCAAATCAAGTCCTTTTCTCTAGTTTAGCCATCAGCCTAATCCTGGATTTAGAGACTAATCTGGATTCAAACTCTGTTTCTTTTGATGTTACTGCAGGACAGGTGGTGTCTGGTGGGAGAGGAAAGCATCCTGTGTACAAAACAGTAAGGAAAAAATACTCTGAAAAGTCTCCTTGGCTCCATCAGTGTTCAGAAGAGAGGAATAGATATGAAGGTGGAGCCCTCCTACATCTCTTCTCTTTTACTTTTTTTTTTTTTTTTTTTCTCTCCAAGAGAGAGAGCTCATGTGTCATGTTTCATGTAACACTGGTTATATTCATCATAGGTGACCTGGATCATTTGTACTTGTGGTTTATAGTCTCTCGACATGCATTGTTTTCTCTAGCTTGAAATATAGCACATTAATGAGGTATGTATCTGTTCAGATGTACGCAGTCAGCTCATGAAAGATGCTTTGGTAGCACTTTGACTAGTTTGTCAACAGCTAGCATTTTGGCAGCTGCAGAGAAAAAAAGATCCCAAATTCATACAAGGGACTAAGAAAATCTGATATTAAACTTCGGGGAGCCATGTTTACACATGCCAGAGCTCGCTGTGTAATTAGGCACATTGTAACCTCCCTAATCCAAAACACCAGTTAAGTAGCTATCACTTTACAATTAAGGCACATCCACTTCTGATAGGGCTATATCAATACTTCTGTTCCCTCTTTGCTGGGGGTGGACTGCAGCTGGTGTAGCTGACAGCCTGAGAAGATAGAGCAGTGATGGAAAATAACACAAGGGTTGCATGCTCACAGCAGTTCACGTTGAAGACTCAGGATGAGTATGTATGGTGAGAGGAGCTAGGGATGATGAAGGCATGGTGGAACAGCCTGGAGAATTGGTGCCTGGGCTGCTGCAACCTGGTTGTGACCTCCAGCATGGGAGATTGACACTAGCCTTCGGACTGCATGGGACAGCCAGTGCAAGCAGTCTGTTCCTCTTGCTCTGTGGAAACTCCCCATTTCACCTGTGCTTTCCTATTGAGGATGGGCAGCCGGTGCTCAGCAGTGCCTACCCAGGTGCTTTGCTGAAGTGGCTCCCTGTGTGCTAGTTGCTTGATGTTCCTGATATTCCTCATCTGCTGCAGTGGTATTTCTGCCCTTTCTTATTACAAAAAGGGGTCATATTTTACTGTTTTCCTATATAAGATCTGGAGTTGCTTGGTGGTGAAAACATAATCACTGGGAAGTGCTGGGAGCACTAAATTTAGCTCCTCATTTGGTCACAGGTTACAGCTTTGTCCTTACGTGCTTTAGCAGTGCCTTGGAAAGCTGTTAGTCTATCAGTTTATAGCTGTTGACTTCCCTAAGTGTTGGACTAGGATCTATTTGCAACATAATATTAGATCTACAGAAGCACTGGGAACAATTTGGATTGTGTTCCCCGTTACCAAGGCAAGCTGGAAAGACCTTTCAGACAAATTTGGGGAGAAAAAAACGTTATTGCTATTTCTTTATCAAAGAGAAGAAAAATAATTTTCTTACTGAGCATTTGTGAGGTTTAAGCAATTGTGGAGTACAGTCCTATTGCTGCACATGAATGCAACTTTTTGTTATTAATATGCAATCATCCAGAAAGCTGTCTCAGTTTGGCAGAAATAATTTTATTTGCATGTTAGTGCCTTCTGTATCAATGGATTACGGGTACCAATCTGGAGTGGCATACTAAGGACAAAGAACATGAAAAACTACATCTTGAAATCCATCTAAACTTGAATAGTTCAAGTCTCAAGGGGCAAAACTGTGTTATAAGTATTGCTGTTGAGTAGTAACAAGTAGTCCCCATTAAGCAGTAGCTAGAAATCAGCATGCCTCTGAGACAACCCAGCAACATTTATTCAGAGACCGATTTGTGGGTGAGATGAGCAGTGGTGTCTTTGTACTGTGCTCTGAAATCCTTATCCCCCAAACATCCCTCTGAGCTCCCGGGTTTCCAGAGGCCAGGGCTGCCTCTTAATCTTTGTTTGCAGTCACCTCTCAGAGATCAGTATTTTCTCCTTACAAATTGCTGTGCTTTTTAAATGACAATAAAGGTAACTTTTAGCCCAGAGACTGAGCCATCTGTTTGATTTAACTGAACTAGTGGTGATTTTTAGAGGCTTTCTGATTCACAAGAGTTTGTGTGTATACGTTCTTAGGAGAATCTTTGCTGTCAGGGACTTTTTTTTCCTTGTATAGAGACTCTTTATCAGAGCTCATGCGGTATGCTTTGTAGGAGCTGAGATCATAAGAAGTTTCTCCCAGCTGTACAGAAATCTTTATTGCCTTTAATCGTTTAGTATTCCACAGAAATAGTATTGTCGTCATCTTTTTTTTTTTCCATGCGCCACTCTGATATAAATGCATCTTTTATGTTCGCAGATTTGGCCAAACCAGTATGTTATTTCAGCTACTTTTCATTAACAACTTGGGGTATTTTAGCTGCGCAGTAGCTTTTTCATTGTGTTTCTATGCTACTTCACTGTTGAATGAAATTTAATACATTGCTTATAATTAGCAGTGAGGAATGTTACCCTATCATCAGTTCACTGCTATGAGGCTTGCTTAAAGATTTTAACAAAGAAAATATTCTTTACTCTCAAAATGCTTTGCAATTCCGCCCAGGCTGCTCAAAATAAACATTGTTTTTGAACCAAGCTCTTCCCCCTTATCCCCCCTTCCAAAACAAACAAAATATTTTCAGTGGCCATCAGATAGAAATTTGACCCTAATTACATACTTTGTCTATTCATGCCATATAGTAGGGGTCCAGAGAGTGATAGTTTGAAACTGAATGCACTTTAACATAGCATCAGGTGCTGGCAGAAATACACAGCGTGTGTGTTGAAAGGTATAATGAGAGTTACGTGCTCTTGTAAGCTACAATTTGCATATGTGAAGTGAGGTGGGATTTTTTTCTACAGTGATTAGCGATTCTGGGACAAGTCCAGAAATCCTTACTCAGCTGTAGCTCCTGATGCTTGGTCGTTGTTCATATATTTGCGATATAAATGGGATGTTTGCATTAGTTGAGTTTCAAAAGATCATCCTGTTTCTTGCACCAGTACAGGTTTCAGTAGTCTCTGGGGCAAATCTCTAGTGCTCAACACCGCAGTTTTACTAGGCACCTCTTGCTCCAGAATCAGGATGCAGAGTTTTGGAGGGGACAGGGAAGGAGCCTTAGAGCAGCTGCCCAGCTCTCTTTGCTTGTTAAATCACCACATTATTGCTCACAATCCTGGGCATTTCTCTGGGGAGCCTGGGAAGCCAGATTGCTTCTGCCACTCATGGCAAAGCCCCTGTTGGTGGCTGGGTACCTTCAGCCCCCAAAGCCTCAGCAAAGCACGCAGAAAGGGGTCTGCCCAGTCCAGGCTCTGCTCAGTGGGACCCACTGCAGAAATTACAAAGCATTGAGTGCAGTGGTAGTTCTCTTGAGGTCAAGTGAATCTTAGTAAATATGAACATAACTTGTAGCAGTGAGAATATTAATTTGGCTATGGTTTTGCTCATGTCTTTATGCACCCAAGTGGGGTCAATTGGTGGTTCAGACCTTGAAGGTGCTGCAGGTTGGTGCTGGTACAGAAGTGCCCACGTGGAGAGGTGAATCACTCAGCAGAAGGACGTTTTTACTCTTACCTGAGTTGTTATGGCCTTGCTGCACTGTCTTAGCTCTCATGCCTCAGGTTATTTTACTAAGCTCAGTATGCCATGCTTAGGTCCTGCCCTCCCCAATCTCAGTGTCTCTTTTGAAACCCAAATTAAAAATAATAAAATTAATGTTATTTCATTTCCCTTTGGTGGTTCTTTTTTGTTTATTTATTTCCTTATTTTGAATTCAGTTTATGACTTTGGTTTCTCTGATGTATAGGAAAATCTTGTGGTGGTTCTGCACAGACATTACTCCTAGGCGGTGACCTAAAACAAAACAAGAGCGAGAGAGAAAAAGGAGGAGATTGTCTCTTAGTTACAGAACAGCTAGTTTGTTTGTACTGAAAAAGAGACTAACTCTTAAAGAATGCACTGTAATTTGTATTGTAGATCTAATTTGTGTGAGTCTTAAGTGCAGCCATGCATTAGAGTGTTTGCAAAAATTAAAACTTTGAGATGTGGGAAGAGATTCAATTTAATTTGTAATTTGTGTGAACGTTTTAATCTTCCTCACAGAAGATTTGTGAAGTCTCTTCAAGCCCAGAATGTTTAAGTGTTCAGACAGAGCATTTCCAAGGGGCCCGAGATAAGCAGGGACAAACTCTCAAAAGCAAATCGCATCCTTGGCCTCTGTCACTGTTTTGATCAAACCTGCACCTTCCACCTCTGCCACATGATCTACCAAGGAAAGTACTGCAGTGGGTCATGTGTGGTCCATAAGCGATGTCAGCTGTGGCTTTTGAAGGACGCATGAGCATGCATCAGATACAGGTATCCCTGCCTATCTCATCTCTAAATGGCTTTTAATAAAGTGAAGAAATCATAAGTACAGTCAGTGAGCCAGCATTAGCATTGGCTCCTAGAATGAGAAGGAAGAAGTGAATTTGTTCAGCAGCTGTATTAGAGACTCAGTTTTCAGGTGTTTTGATGGTTCTGTAACTATTTCAGTCAAAAAGAGAAATGAAAATGAAGTACCAGTTTATTGGATAGCTCCCAGTCCAAAATGGCTATGTCAGGATGCGGCACTGAAGGATGCCCATGGCAGTTCTGCAGTAGAAGCTTTTCAGTGAGGAACATCCACAAAAGGAACAGAGCTGTTCATTTTATTACATTCTTATTAGTACGCTTGAGTGGTTGTACCTCAAGGGTCCCTCCTGGCATCAATACTATTTAATATCTTCATCAGTGACATGGACAGTGGGATTGAGTGCACCCTCAGCAGGTTTGCTGACCACACCATGCTGTGTGGTGCAGTCAACACGCTGGAGGGAAGGGATGTGTGATCCAGAGGGACCTTGATGGGTTTGAGAGGTGAGCCCATGTGAACCTTATGAAGTTCAGCGAGGCCAAGTGCAAGATCCTGCATGTGGGTTGGGCCAATGCCCAGTATCAGTACAGTCCAAGAGATGAAGGGAATGAGAGCAGCCCTGCAGAGAAGGACTTAGGGGTACTGGTGGATGAAAAGCTGGACATGAGCCAACTGTGTGCTTGCAGCCCAGAAAATCCAACAATATCCTGGGCTGCAAAACAAGAAGCATGGTCAGCAGGTCAAGGGAGCTGACTCTCCCCCTCCACTCCACTCTCATGAAACCCCACCTGAAGTACTGCATCCAACTCTGGGATCCTCAGCACAAGAGAGCACAGAGGAAGGCCACAAAAGTGACAAGAGAGATGGAGCACCTCTCCTATGAAGAAAGGTTCAGAGAGTTGGAGTTGTTCAGCCTGGAGAAGAGAAGGCTCTGGGAAGATTTTATTGAAGCAGTTCAATAATTAAAGGGGGTTTACAAGAAAGATGAAGAAAGACTTTTTACCAGGGACAAGGTGCAGCAGTTTTAAACTGAAAGAAGGTAGGTTTATATTGGACATTAGGAAGAAATTTTTTAATTATGTGGGTGGTGAGACACTGGAATAGGTTGCCCAGAGAAGTCCCCCATCACTGGAAGTGTTGAAAGTCAGGTTGGACTGAGCTTTGAGCAACCTGATCTAGTGAAAAATGTCCCTGTCTGTGGCTGGGATGTTGGATTAGATGATCTTTGAAGGTCCCTTCCAACACAAACCATTCTATGATTCTGTGATTATAGGTTGTCTGGCTTGAAGCAGGTATGCTGAACATTTCAACAGCATGAGACACAAGCTATCTGAAAACAGCACAAGAGTCTCACACTGGACATTCAAAATCTCTTAAAATGCTCTTGAAATATTTCCATGAGTATGGTGAGGCTCTGTTACACCCTCTTCAACCTGCTCTGAAGAAGGTACAGATTTGGAGTGTGGCTTGCCTCAAAGGCGCTCTCCCAAACAGTTTGGATGCTGTGCTCCTACTAATACTGAATGATGTGCCATAAACAGGCTATTTTATATTTTGCACACACCCAGTCATCAATGGCTTCCTGCTTGGGAACTGTGGTATTCAGACACATTAGCAGCAGCAGCAGCAAAGACATGTAAACAAATTTACACCCATTAAGTCAAGGCCAGAAAAATGTTGGCCCATTCCCACTAAGAATATAATAATTTGCTCACTAGCACAGGTCCAGCTCATGTGCTGGGGTGGTTTCTGGAGCAGCCCAGACTGGTGGCCACATCCCAAGGAAGCTCTGTGACGTTGGGATTGATTGAAGTATGGGCCAATTGCAAGGCCATTGCTGTTCTCTTCTTTCTTCTGCTCTGTTGTGTGATTGAGGAATGATGGCCCTTTTGGTCATAGTTTATTCCTGGCATAATGTTTGTTTTTCAAAGTCACCAACAGGTTGCCAGTTTCACTATTCATGATGGAAAGATGAGCAGAAATTATGTTGAAACCCACCATCAGGATCTGCTTGGGCAAAGCCCTGTTATTTCATAATTAGCTCTGATGCTTTTGGCCCAGCTGCTTGGGAATCAGCTCTAATCCTCTTATGAAGCCAAATTTCAGTTTTATTCCCAGCTCTGGCAGTGCTCCTGCAGTAATGTTATGATGTCTGGCTCCAGTGACGCTTACAGTGAGTTTGTATGACTGAGCGATCAGGATGGAGCAATCATACCTAGACTGTCCTTAAACACAAGCTTCAGTTGAGTACCTTGGCGTGTTTGACACCACAGTGTGACTGGTCTGTGACTGCAGTGTATCAGTCTTGCTCTGTATTGGAGTTGGTATTTTTGTACCTGCACGTGTGTAGGTGTCTGCAGTCAGCACTTTACAGACGACTGAACGTACTGTAGTGTCAGTGCTTACTCCCAAAGTGCTCCAGAATACACTCCAGATGTGTGAGAATATGTGGAGTGAAACCAGACTCTGTTTGTTTGCCTATTAATTGATCTACTGATTGATTTTTAATACGTTTTGGGGGTATGTGTGTTTTTTTTTACAAGAGGCAACTTGCTATTGCAGCTCCAGTCTCAGTAGCCTTAGAGGATTTCTACACACATTTTGCAATGAGTCTTTGAAGGCAATGACTCATAGGTGGGTTTGGCCTGGTTCCATGTAAAAGTGATTTTGATCCCCTCCAACAAGGGGCACTGCTGCCAGTCTGTGTCAGCCAGCACATGCTCTGTTCTCTTTCTGTGTATTCACATTTCCCATGAACCCATGACAAGTCTGAGTATGTGTGTGGCAGTGTTTTTCTTTTCTAAGCTAAAAAATGCAGTAGCGATGGTCCAAGTCAAGCCAAACCTAAGCACTTAGATACTTTGGGAGTGTTCCCATTATAACAGATAGGAAAACTTCCATTGCACAGAAGGGATTTTGCAAATCCAAGTGAAAAGCAATGAATGGAAAGCCCATTAGAATATAGTAATTAATTCTTGAGTTAAATATTTTGCATATAATATAGTATATAATATTTAAACAAGTTTAAATACAATGTAGTGAGTTTCTCAATGTAGGTGTGCCTGATCCATTAACAGGAGTTTAAAACAAACACTCTGTGATAACCACATTTCTTAAGAGCTGCATCAAAAGTGCTTTTGCAGAAGGTCAGCCCTGGATCTGTGATATTTTGGGCTACGCTGTGCTCTTGGGACCACTTTCAGTGTTTAACATGTAATGAATAAATAAGCACTCCAAAGCCCTTTCTCTTTTTTTCCTTCTTTTTTCTTCCCTTGAGTGTTAAAGGCTCTGAGAAACAATATTGGCAGCATGAACACCTTGTGCAGATCAGAAGAAAAACCTCTTCTGACTTGAGGTGACTCACACTAATTGCATGGCTGGAGATGGACCTTTAGGGAAGCTGCCCCACGGCATTGTCGTGGACAATCCCTACCAAATTAGGGCCAGTCAGGCCGAATGCGAAGAGGGTGGTGATTACCAAGATTATTTTCTTTTTAAACATGCTCCTTAGCTCTGCTTTGCTGGGTATTGGTTTTCAAAAGGGTCTTATAATAAACGTGGACCATCTATATATAGCCCAACTTTTGTTCGTTTGCACAGTTCAGAAAGCCTACTGTTTGAGGTTAGCCTTGAGTAAACTTGCACCATTTACTTTGGAGCATTTCAAAGGGAACAAAAACACAAATCATGATGAGGCTAATAAGAAGTTTGGGTGTTTAGTTTAAATGTGTACACAGCAATCATTGTAGAGGAAGTCCTTCTCTTTGGGAGTACATTATTATTAAGCAGCATTGCTGTTTGCCTGGTTTTGTCTGGTCCGCAATTTGCATTCACTTGATGGATTGCCAGGGTCGGAGGTGCACTACTTGGGAAACACTGAAGTGCCGTCTCAGCAAACTCTTAAGAGGAAGGGAACACTAATACAAGCATTTGCCCAAACTCCTTGAGTCTTCTTAGGCTTCCTTAGGCTGTGCTAGATCAATATGACAGTTTGCTAAGAAGCTTTGGACATGCATTCACAAACTCTCTCTATTGGCTTTCTTGGCATGTTATTCAGGAGGTAGCTGCTAGTGAAACATGTCTGCTACCAGCACAGAAGATTTATACATGCATTTTCTTCTCCTGCTAAGTGATTTATTTACTAGCAATAATGCCTTGCAGAGCTGCTTGGTCCAGTTTGCAGAACTCATTATGTCGACCCTCAACAATCTATAGATGAATGGGATCTCTCTTGTTGGTTTCCCCCCCCCCCTCTTGCTATCTTGTTTTTTCAACCACAGTCACATGGCTCTAGTCCTCCTGTTCAGTGGAGTGAGATGATCCCAAGCTGATGAACATTTCTTTCCATACTATGCACAGAGGTAAGTTCTCTCGTGCCACCTGTCTCAGAGCAATGAAGGGGTTTTCTTGCTTACTTTAATTGTAATCATTTGCTTTCTGACTGCTTACCATCAGTTGCTTGCAAATGGATGGGCTTATATGGGAGACAAGTTACACAGCTTATTTCCCATGATCTACAAGTCCTGCAAAATACAGCAAAAATGTAATATTGGGAAAGTTTTTAATGGCAAAAACTTTGCACTGGCCTTTACTTACAGAGCACTCAAATCTTTTCTGTTCTCAGGCTGCCAGAGTCTCATGCTGGTGCCTCTCAGCCTTCCCGCTCGCTGCCTGGCTTTAATTCCTGCCTCTCCTGAGCACTTGGTGAGATTCAGCCCTTTCGCTTCCCACCGGCGGAGGATGGGAAATTGGCTGTTCTGACAGCTCTTGCTCAGCTGGTGAGGTTATGCAAAGGTGAAAGGTGACCAGATTATTCATGTTTTTATCTGTGAAGCACTAGTGGTGCTCTTTGTGTCACTTACAGGAGGGATGAAGGCAGTCTGGACTCAGATGTTCCAGGGTTTTTGCATTCCCCTCCAAGCTGCGTGGCCCTGCGTGTCGGGGAGGTGCTGGCCCGGCTGTGGCAGGACAGAGCTCCCAGATCCCTCTATGGCTTTGGGCAGGCTGCCTGCAGAGAGGGCAGTGAGACCTCCCCATCTGTGATGCACCAAGTTTTCATGCAGCGGTGGAAAGTGCAATTAAAGATTTGGGTTTCACTGTTCTTTTGAGGAGTGGGAAGCCTCATCCCAGCCTTCCGACTTCACTCAAGCCTTTGTTTAGGGAGCTCCCTGGCACATTTGGTGTTGTCCCCTTCCCCAAATATCTGAACAGATATATGATTTCTTGGACATGTGATTTAAAAATGTTCCAGGGCATCTTAAACTTTCACATTTTATTAGCCCTGCCAAGTTCTAAGCACACCTTGAATAAATTCATAGTTGGTGGTTGTGGCGTATGTACCTTGGCTATCGTGGGTGGATAAAAAATGTTTTATACCCCCAAGGAGCAGCAAAAGAGCTTGCTCGCTCCATGCAGCGAGAGGAGTGAAAAAGTTGGATTAAATCATGTCTGTCTGCCTGTGGTTGAACTAGCAATGAGGCATTTTCAATCAGAGGTCAGGGCTGTGGTCAAATTTCTGCTTCAGTTTTTGCTTGCTGTAATTTTCCCTCATACCAGATTCTCTGTGAAACTCCAGAAGGACCGAGACACTCTCTGTGTCTGACCTTTTGGGGCAGGATTTTTCAGACAGTCCTGTTTCAATTGAACTCGCTGCCAGAGCATGCAGGAAGGAAGCGACATGTGTTAGTCATACACCCCGGTGTGTGTTTAGCATCCAATTTGTGTACAGTCCAGGAATAACCCAGCATAATTCTGCAAAGCTGGACTCACGCTTAGATGTTTTGATGTTTGGGCTAGGAGGGGATTTCTTCATACATGAAACAGGCTTTCAGTGCTTGGGAAGAATCAATACCTCCCTCTGGGGAGCTCAGGCAATGAAAATATTTTTGCAATAGATGCTGGAGCTCAACCTGTGCACAGGCGTCTCAGGCTGCGTGAGTGCATTTCAAAGTTGAAGTTTACCTGTGCTTACCCACCCAAGCCAGACCTACCATGGGTGCATGCAGGCATCACTGCCCCAGCTTCATGGGCAGCATCGCACCCTGGGGATGGCTGAAGTACGCCAGTTCGGGGTGGGGGGACGGGATGGACGGACGACCGTGTGCCACAAAAGGCAGGTTATGAGAGGTGCAGGAAGAGCCTAAGTGTGTTCGCCTTACTCACCAGCCTTTGGAAACAGCGCTGGGGGCAGCCACGCCAGGCTTGACATCTTGAAACAACATTAATTAAAAGTAACTTTTTAATCCTTGAGGGAAGAGAAACCAGAAGTGACAGTCTCCTGGCTACAGCCCTTCAGTTTTAATCCCAGTTTTGACTTTTTGCCTGGGATCAACAAGACACAGAGAACAAAAACATATTTTTTAAAGTTTCTTTCAAGGCAGATGAATGTAAATCGTGAGGGTGGGATTTTTTTGTTGGGTTTTGGGGTTTTTTTGACTGCTGCTGGTCTGGAAGAACTGGAACAGCAGACAGCCTCACGTTAAATGGCTATCGTTCTGTTTCTATACCTAGGACAATATTTCTGCTCTTTGGCAATCACAATTGTACATTGTGTCTGGCTGTTTGTGGGATGTCAGGCTGCCATGCAGGATGGCTGGTCCTTTGTACCACATGAGTGTGGTGCTGATATAGTGTCTGTGAAGGGTCCTTGACTGTGGTGGTCTGTGGTGGGAAGGACTGGGATGAGCCAGTGTTTTGATGCATGCAGTTGAATATCCTTGAAAATAGGCTCTTTGAAACCAAACTGGAAGTGATGCAAAGGAGGCAGGAGATGCCATTTCTCTTCTTGCTGAAAAATCCCACCCTGTTTTCCCTCTGACACAACATCCTGGTCAGTACATCTTGCTCCCTCACAAGGACCTTGGCCCATTAGCAGCTGGGAACACTTCAGCAGACCTTTGCTTCTCTGCTACCTGTTAGAGCAGCAAGTCCAAGATTTCCACATAACCCATTGATCCAGAAATGTGTGTGTGCAGTACCGCAATTAACATTCCTTCTGAGCTTCTTGCATTAAGCATCTCTATATGTGTCTTGAAGGAAACCTCTGAGAGATTGTCTTTTATGGAGGAGTTATAAGAGATTTCTTATGGCTGAGTTCACCTATAGAAAATACAGAATTGTAAGTCTATGTAGTTCAAGAAAGAAACTGAATTAGCCAGACTCAGACAAGAATAAGTTAACAGTACTCACTAAGGAGCCTTGAGTGGAATTAGAAAAGAGAAAAATGGCCTGCTGATAAAAACAAAAGCCTAAAAACTCGAAGAAACCCTTCCTTCCCCCATCCCCATCTAATCAGTACAGGAGAGAGTGGGAGCGGGGGTAGGAGGGAACACGGGATCTACTTGATGCTGGTGGTGTATCTCCTCCTTCCCTTCTTTCTTTGACCCTCTTTTAGAGGAATGTTTAGCAAAGCTGTTTATTTTGCATAAACCCAAGTAATAACGTGGCCCCGGGTGACAGGACCTGAATGAAGATGACAGCAGTTTGATTTAACGATTAGCCACCTGACCCGATAGCACCTCTGGAATCTCAACTGCAGAATAAATTCCCATTCTTCTCACATGGGCTGCATGTTAATCAGGGGAAGAAAAGCAAAGGGTGGTTGCAATAGGGCCATTGTTCCTGGGGGCGAAGGCTTGAAAAGAAACTGCCCGTCCCTGCCTGCTTTGTGCTGGCTTCATGCTGAGTCTTGGACACTCAAGTTTCTTTTACTGCTTCTGTATCCTCCCTCCGACGAAGTACTGGTTTCCAATGGGGCAGTTTCAGTCGGGTTCATTCACCGAGGGACTTGCCTTCTCCCTGAATTACCGCTATATAGTTTCTAATATTTGTTTCAGCTGAAAGTCGGCACTCGTAGGGCGGGAGTCTCTCTATTTGCAGAGTTAGCGGAACAAGTCGCTGAGGGATCCCTGCTTTTTCCAAACGTTCCCTAAAGCAGCTTAGCAAAGTGGTAGGGCTTTGTTTTGAGGGAAACCAATTTGGGGAAAATCTTGCTGTGCTTTTTGTTTCCTCCCTCCCCTCCCCCTGCCCTCCCAACTCTTTCAAAGCCCCTGCATTAAGAGCAGTTGTAATGGTACAGCCCTTGCCTTAGCGGGCTAATATTCACTTACAGTTCAGCCTTCCAGCTTGGTAGCACAGGGAGAGATGTGGCAAAGGGGAATTAAAAAATGATTGCAAAGTCAATGGTTTAAAGAGTAATTACAGAGTCATTAAAGGTTATTATGGGGAAATGTTCAGCTGAGCAGTGATTAGCATTCCTGATACCTCAAGTTCACCATGGTTTGAGGGCACAAGTGAGACGAGTTGTAGAGGTCTCTGCCATGAGGGGATTGAAGTGGCTCCCAGCCCTGCAGCTCCTCTGGGGCTCACAGCCTGCTGCCGCGGCTGAGCACTTGCTGATGCCTCCTGCCTCCCCTGGGGCCGCCAGCTTGGCCGTCAGCTGCACCTCGGGATCAAAACCAGATCCGAACTACATGCTGCCGTGCTCTGCCCAGAGCAATGCTCACTCGGGTTAGCTTGTGGTTGGCAATCCCAGCCAACCATTGACAGCTGTCTCGGTCCTGCTCCACTTCCTACCCGTGTGAAAACCTTCAGGTGCTGTCAGGATTCAGCTCTTTTGCAACATGGGTGGTAGAGGGCTGCATGCTGCCGTTTACACCTGCAAATAATTTCAGAGGTTTAAACTCCCAGCAGGCAAATTCTTAAAACCATCACCTCAGCATCACCCTTGCACAATCACTGTGGTGTATTTGCGTGGCTGTTGTCACCCCAGTGCCCAGAGCTGCTGAGGTCTGGGGTGCTGTCTTTGACATGGCTGGACCTTACTCAGCCCTGGTGGGAAGCTGGGAAGGCCTGGTGTCCCTCTGTACTGTAACTGTGAAAGTCTTGAAGAGCAGTAGCAGCTAGCAGTGTTGTCTCTTCTGTGTTTGTCCATACGCAGTGAAAAAAAACACAATCAAAGTCAGTTCTGTTGTGTCAGTGAAAGAAGAATGAAACACTGGCTAGAGTCCCTAGTGTTTTATAGTGGGGAAGGCCAAGTAAGTATTTAAACAGAACACATAGGTAAAATAAAACTAAGTATTAATGACAGTATTAGCAAGTTATAAATATTTAGGTACAAAGCAGGTACCGTTCTCATTGCTCAGGCAGTTGGCTTCTGGTCTGTGCTGCTGTTTGGATTTTCTTTTGAGCATTGAAAAGGGCATTAATATGTTGCCAGGAAATATTATTTCCAAGGTAAATTTTAAAAAAAATAAATGGGCACAGCAAGCCAGTGGGAGCCCTGGGATATGCAGAGGCAGACCCTGCTGGAGCCCGGCATCAGGGCAGGAATGCGTTTGTGCTTGAAGGGGAGCAGTGGACGGGCGCATCTGAGGCGGGTCTCTGGGCCTGTGAGGAAGACTCAGCCTTTCTTCGTGCGTAAAAATCTGTTTTCAGATTAAAGAGAGGTGTATTTTTAAAAATCAAAGATGATAAAAAGCTACTTTTTTTCCCCTCTGAGGGTGAAAAGCACTTAGTTTGCTTACCAACTGACACCTTGGGAGTAAAACACTGCTGCCTTTTCACTGCACCGCTCCCCGCCTGTTCCCCCCAGACAGAGAGACAAGGCACGTCCCGCCAGCCCAGGCGGCTTCCCCGGGGATCGCAGCCCATCCAAGGAGGGAGGCTGTGCTCTGAGTCTGTCCGGGCAGCTGGTATTCATTTATGTTTTACAAGAAAGCCTCTCACTGCAAATAGCTTTTGCAGATCTCTAAGATGTCGGAGCAGCACAGGGAGGGAGGCCGTGTTTTTGGCTGCACGGGGCTCATTTCCGCAGCGCTCCTCAACACCGTTTCCACACACACCAGATCCATGTTAGTCTGGTGCTGGTGGGGGGATTTTCACACTGACGTGAAAGCTCATCCAAACACATTCGGTTAATTCAGCTGATTTATGCTTGTAGGCTGCTTCCACCCTCTCTTTGTAAATCCAGTGACATCTGAGATGGGGAGCAGTGGAGGTGAGACTTTGGTATTGCAGGCTTTCCGGGCCCAGCAGTGACAAAGAGACAACCAGGCATCATAGCTGGAGCGTGGTGCACAACTAACTGCTTATCTGAGCTAGGGGCACTTCTGAGGCCATCACCTTTGCCAAAGTATCAAGGACTGAAGCAGAACCTCTTTCTGCTGGTGTGAAAGAGCCAACTCCCAGACCAAGAGCTGGCTTGGGGCCAGGAGTTGGGGTTTGCAACACAGTGAATGAGCAAGAGATTACCCTTCAACAAGTAAAACAGCAAAAGAGAAGGACCCCCAGACACTGCAGGCATCTGGGAATATTTCTCACCTGCTTTTTCCCCCACTGATGGAAAGAAGGGCAGCCATGGGGTAGCTGTTATGTTTAGCTGAACAAAAGTCATTGGAGGTAAGAAAGAACTGACTCAAGGAGGCATTGCCATTAGTCAAGCTGGCTGCTTCCCAGCCTACCCACTGCTTCCACTCACCACCATGCCATGTTGGGGAGGGAGGCTTCACAAAACGTCAACACAGGAACATCAGTTTAGGTTGAGGTCAAGGTCTGTCTGCCTCTGGCTCTGGCTTCAGACAGGCGTGAGCACCCAACTGCAGGGCAGGTGTGCAAGTAGCTTCCCAGCAGTGTTCTCACAGCCTTGCAAATCTTCCAGTTCAAGGACTGTCTGAGTTGCAGGTGGCATCATGAAATTTTTCTTCCATGAATTTGTAGAGTCACTTTTTGAAATAGTATATCTTTTTAGTGCAATCATCATCCTACAGCAAGGAGTGCCACAGCTTAGCTGTGGGGCCAGCTTAGCGCAGGGGAATGCCTTTGATTGTCTTAACCTGTGTCCTCTCTGTGTTACTTGGTGGCTTGCAAGTCTTGCACGGGAAGAGGCTGTGAACTAGCAACCTGTAGCACTGTCTTCATCCCAGCTACAACTTCCTCAACCTCCTTTGGTTGGTTTGTTGGGTTTTTTTGCAAACTGATGAATATAGGTCTATTCACTCTCTGTGTTGACCCTCATCATAGGAGTAGAGGTCAGTCTTTTGGACGCAAGGCTCCTTGCTTCTAAGTGCCTGAGGTAGGAAACAGGTCACTTCAAACCTCCTGAGTAGTCAAAAGAGAGAAAAAGCCTCCCTCTGGCAGGAGAGCCAGGCCACCCGGTCTGATCCCCTCATCTTTCCTGTTTCTTTCTGCATTGTCTTTCTAGGGACCTTCTTTATATAGAGACCTACAGGGTTTAGATGGTAAGATTGTTACCCTGTGAGATAAACAGCTCCTATCTGTGGCTTTCAGAAAGACTGAGTGACTGTGTGCTACTTGGTTTTTGGTGAGTTCCAACCAGCTAAGATACAGTGCTGCTGGAGTTTTGGAGTTCTTTGTTTTGGTGGTTTTTGCTTTTGTTTTGGGATTTTTTTTCCCAAGGAAAGTGCAGGACACATCTTAGAAAACAGACCCCTCTGTATTGCTGGTCTTGTCTGAGAATCAGGCTGGTCTCCTCTGAGAATCAGACTATACTATCTTTTCTGTTGGCTGCTAATGGTATGTAGTCCTGTATTCATAGTTAGCCAAATATATAGTTTCATGGTGGGAGTCCTTTCTGTATGGCTTGCCCTTTCTGTTTGTATTTTGGTTGCAGGGGACTTACAGTCCCTCCCTCAGACATATCCTCCAAGGAGCAGTATGTTTTACCTTAGAAACAAGATGCAAACAGAGACGTGTTTCCTGCGTAGTTAGTAACACTGATGACGCTCAACACACTGTGCAAAATTCCTGGAGCCGTACAGAGGTGCTTTGTGCAGCCCTGTGACCTGCTGGTTATCCACTTTTTCCCTGAAAATATTTTGCATGCGTGACAGTGCATGGGGAAAATGGAGGAGTTGGAGGAAGGGCAGAAGCCAGGGATATTTGGGCAGGCGCTCAGCACATCTCTACCAGCTCAGCCTGGACCTCGGCCTTCTCTTGCCTTTGCCCATCCCATCTACCTGGCGGCAGCAGCAGGGCTGGGAACGCAGGCGGGTGCCAGTGGGAATCTGCAGCCCCTCTGAGTTCGACCCACCCGGGCTCTGAACGTGGGTCTCCATGGGTGAATGATCAGTGCCTTAAACAATTGCGCTGCGCTCTCCCAGCATCTAATTACCAGGACAAAGCGGTCCGTAATAATGGATATTGCAGAATAGCTTATTCTCCTGGAGGATTTGATCCAAACCCCAATGAAGTCTGTGGAAAGACTCCCATTGATTTCAATAGACTTTACATCAGGCTACTAGTGTGCTGTTGGTTGCTTTGCTGTTAACTGCAATATGGATTTTCAAAACTTTTTCATTTAAGAGAACATCTCAATATCATAAATTATATACTCGGAGCAAGAAAGTGCTATCCTTTTCAGAATGACTGTCCCTTTATCTTTTATCGTGATATTGATTCCTAGGGAAAATAGCATCACTTTTGAATATGGCTTTAATAATGACAATTGGTAATTGTTTGCATTTTTTTATTTTTCGGTAAGTAAAGCTGTACAGGAGTTTGTGCTAATGTCATACAATTTCAGGAGCTTGGCAAGATATTTTATTTGCTTCCTCCGTTGAAAGCATACACGAGGGCTGACATATACACTACAACACTGTTCTCCTGTGCTTTCACTACTTGTGGCTACAGTCTCATTAACATTGCTGCATGTAAAAGACTCCTAAGACATTTTTTTTTTGTAAACTAAAAGTTTCCTCATGTGATATTTTCATGAGTCTCAGGAAAATATTTTGATGTAAACTGATGGAGGAATGGTGAAAATTTTTATAATCTGTATTACATATATATTTAAAAAAAATGTAATGCTTTAAAATTCTTATGGTCCCGTGGGATTCCCTATCACCACACAATACTCTGGAAAGAAATGCTTGTGTCCAGCTAACACAACCATGCCCCTTTAAATGGACCATTTAGGAAACTAATAATTCAAAAGTTGATGATGTTCCTTTGCCACTTCCTAGTTTGATCCTGGTTAGCAGGAGGATGTGAGATGACCGTGCCTTGGTGAGGACTTTGAGTGAAGGTTCAAGACCCAGGAGGTGAGCCTCGGAAGTTCTGGGGGAGGCACAGCCTTGACCCACAAGGGGAAGGTGTTGGGCAGGATGGTGCACTTCAAGGAGAGGGGATGCTTTGGGGTGCCTGAGGGTGGTGGAAACGTGCCCAGGAGAAGTGGTGATGTGCCTAAGAGATGGAGAAGGGGTTCAGTGGGGAGACTGGCAAGTGCTGACACCCTCAGAGCTGGGAATCCCCTAAGGAAGAAGCTAGAGAGAGGCCTGGAGGTGGAAAAATGGGGCACCCACTGTCATCATGTTTAGGGAGATAGTAGAGAGGCCAGAAATGAAGAGTATATTGAGAGCAGGGCATTCAAAACTGCCCTGGAGGAGGGTGCCTGGAATAGGACAACCAATGGATGGCTTCCACCCAGGAACCAAAAGTGAGGGTCATGTAGTTGCTGAGCACAATCTTGTCCCAAACCCAGAATATCATAAGCTACCAAAAACAGAGGAAGAAATCCAGTACCAGGAGGGAAGGTTGCACTGCCTCTTTGTTACCTGCTGGGCCAAGGATGGAGATACGGCTCAAGAAGAAATCCTCCTTGATCCCTGCACAAGAGCTCATCCCAACTCCACAGGCAATATTGGGCTGTGTGTAAACTTTAAACTACAGCTGTCCTCACACATGAGTGTACAGGTGCCCAGGCGGTGCTTTCTGTCTGCCGAGCAGACAAGCCCACAAGTCGAGCCGCACTGAATGCCACACTCAGCCCGACATGCCAAGTCCAAAAAAACAATGTGCTTCACTGCCAAGAAAGCGACAGCTAAATTTGTCTTCAAACTACAATGATTTGGAGCAGGATCCCTGCAAGGGGAAGCTGGTTCGTCACGGTTCAGAAGATTATTCAAAATGCATGAAATTTGCGTGGAATTTCCTTAATCTGCCTTTACAGGAAAATTCCTTTCCCATTTCCTGAGGGCAGGCCCATATTGTTGAAGGCAGCATTCTTGAACGGGGGGATATCATTTATTATAAAGGATCACAGGTCAAAGTATCTTAACCCAGATCAAGGGCAAGGTCTGTGGGGACTGCCTGGAGCCTTTCGTGGTAACTCACAATAAAGAGCCAATTATAGAATGAGCGACTGACACCAAACCCATGCCGTGGCTGCAGATGGTGAATGCACCTACTTGGGTCATGCATCTTGTAAAGGGAGAAATTACTGTAGGTTCAAATTCTTGAGCTGGGTGACCATGGCTAGCAGGCTAATTATGCCTTTCCAAAGTTAAATCCATGTTGCTTAACACTTGCTGTATTTTTCTCAGTAGTTTAACCTTGATATCTTTCCTGGGATTAGAGAGTGATGAAAGGTTGAATTATTTGTCTCTGAACTCCCACCGCGAGCCATCTGACTGCATCTGTTCAAGTTCCTGGTTTCTCAATATTGGTGTTGCATGCGATGCTCTGAGGGTGTTAGGTACTAAGATTGTATCACTCTAAACTACTGTTATTCACTTGGGATGCAGTTTACTGGTTTGAAAGAGACAGCAGTTCCAGGAAAACAAAACAAAACAAACAGAAAAAAAAAGCAGGTAGGGAATCCCGTGTAATTGAAAGAAAAATTTAAAATGAAGAGTTTTACATACATATGCATGGATTTCTGTCCAAGCTGTTCAGAAGCCGTTTGTGAGCACTGGTATAGTTGATAAAAAATGTTTGTAAAACTCAGGGAAACTTTTTTTCCATCTTGCTTCTGGGGAAACTGAGGCACATCTTAGAAGGGAAACCTCTCAAAGGTTATTAAATACAAAGGTACATCTCTAGCTCAGGACCCGAGGTGGGAAATTGCCTGAGGGGAGTGCTCTGGAGTATTGTGGTGTGTGTCTTCTGGCCTTGGGGTCTTCTCTAGGGGATGACCGCTGCTGGATATGGGATACCATGAGCCTTGTCTGACTTGGTGGGGCTGCTTGGAGTTCCCTGGATATTGCTGAGTATTGCAACTACTGGTCGGGATGTTGGGAGAAGGAGGAGGAGGACACCAAATGTACCATCCACTTCTAAGTAGTAAAATCTGCTTATTGTGCTGTTCTGGAAAGCCAAACAGAACTACAGACCTGTGTTTAATTCCTGTTTTGCATGTATGCTTTCAACATGTCCTGCTAACTGGTCAAGCTGGGTGTTTGCAAAAGCAGCCTTGGTGCATGGAGAGCTCTGCAGGGGAGTGGAGGCTGAGGGATGTGAGCAATGCGTGGGATATCTGTAGCTGCTCTAAGTGCCAGGTTGTGCTAGGAGATACTGTAACCTCTCCCTATGTCATTAAGGCTTATCATTGCCACAGACAGTGATTGGAAAAGGCTTTTTGCAAGGCTGAACTGTAAGCAATAAAACTTGCATTCTGATACAGGCATAGTGCACTTAGCTAATAAAAATAGCCTTGGTGTCAAAAGGTTGCAGTAAATGTGGCTAAAGATTATTAGCAGTCACTGTGTTCTCCTTTCACTCCTCTATAGACCCAGGATGAGGCGAGGTGATAAAAACAGGCTTTTTGTTCCCACTGGGAGCCAAAGTCGGAGAACTTTACTTAGGATCCTGAGGGAGCAGTCCTGACGTTTCTCAATGCAGATCATCTCCTTGCTCTTTTTTCCCCCTTGGCAGTCCAAAGATACTCCCAACCACAATGGGTTTAGTCTCGGGTGTCCTGGTGTGGGCAGCAGAATCGCTTTTACCTCCTGACTCTGGGTGGAGGGCTGGAGTCTAGGTGATGTGCCTGACACAGGTGGATGGAGACCTCACCCTGCCTTTCTCACCACCTCTGTGTGACTGGGCTGAGACCCTTGTGTCATGTGTCTTGAAAGTTCAGGCTCTGAAAAGAGAGGGGCAAGGACATACACCATCACTGTCCTAAATTGAGAGCTGTCTTCCAAAGCCCAAATCTGCCATTCAGCCCCAGCTGGAGCTCCATTAATTCAGTGGAACTGCTTGCAAATTGTGGTATTACTGGACATATGTAAGTGTAGCAGAACTGGACTTAGAGCTAACAAGTTAAGGGTTTCTTGGGCCCAGATGCTAATAAAAAAAGAAACATCATGTCGTTGAAGGTGAATGTTGGTTTGACAACAAAGCATTATTTGACAACAGAGCAATTAATGTCCCTTATTTGCCCAACTATTAACAGATTTCTTTCATATGATCACATAGTCATTTGAGTCAGAGGAAAACATATTAACCAGTCTGTCTGCATTTCCCAGTTGTATGTCAACCTCACAGTGATTGTCAGGAGAGGTGACAGGGATGCCTGTGGATTGGATTATACTCCAGAGGTCCCTTCTCGGCTGGGAGCTGTGGTTGCAACAGTTCAGTAATAATAATTAGTACTTATATGTACTGGCAAAGCTGTGTTTGGCAACTCTTTTGGGCTATGGATGTGGCTTGTGTTGATACTAGAGGAGACAAAGTCAAGAGAATAGAAGAGTGCAGTCTTGAGAAATGTAGAAAACCCAGTAATCAGAAAATTGTTGTGCCCACAAACTCATTTGCTGGCCAACTAAATAACCAAAAATCTCACAGGGGGAAGTGTGTAAATAATTAAACATAGCCATAGCCCTTTGTGGCCACTGTAGTTCAATTAATAATTTAGCTATCAGCAGTAACCTGTCTTCCCCTTTCTTCATGTCATAGCTCCCCTGCTCTTTTTCCTTCTCCTCCTCTTCTCCCCTATCTTCTGGTGAGTGGACATGGCTGGATCTGTGGTAGCAGCTTCACAGGGTCCTGTGAACCTACCAGTGTGGTTATATGTGCCATCACCTCGACCAGTTGTGACTTTGACAACCAGCACAATGCCAGCATGGGTTCATCCGGGCCCTTTCTTCCCTTCCTCTTCCTCAGCAGCCCCAGCAATGTTTCAAGGTGCTGGTGCCTACCTGGCACTCTTGGTCCCTGAGGAACAAAGTCTCTGTTCTTGCAGTGTGGTTTCTTTGTTTCCCCAGTCCCTGACCCAGATCCCTTCTCCTTTTAAGCTCACACAGGCGTGTTTGCTTACAAGTGAAGAGTTGTGAAATAGGGGTTGGTAATGGGAAAATGCTCATTCAGGTGTTCAAAGGCATCTGCTGCTGGAGCTTTGCTGCTCAACTGAGGATGCTGATGGTGCTCCCCAGCAGTAGGTGCCCTGTCTGAGGGACGTGTCCAGTTTATCCTGATACCCGTGGGGCTGGGTGAAGAAAATCATCATCAGACTGAGGGCCAGGAAACTGAGCCTCTGTGAGAGCACCGACCACTGCCGGCGAGGCAGCGTGGGTGATGTGACATGTGATGACGTGAGTGCAGAGATTAAGGCACTGCAGCTTCCTGAGCTGTCAATACAGCTTCATTCACACTCATTAGAAATTCACTTGTAATTTTCAGGAGGATATGTTGTAAAGTTTCTCTAAAATGACTCTCAACGAGAGTGTCACCGGCTCAGAGGACAAGCGCTCATGTAGGCCATATTTGAGTTATCAAACCCAACAGCTAGAGGCAAATGTCAGCTTATCATAACTGCTTTGTAAACAGAAATCATCGCATAATCTTTTGTCTCACCATCGCATCCAGGTGACAGCCCAGGAAGCCTATTAGCAAATACCAACACGCCTACCGCACTGGGGCGAGTTACGTGCCTGGGTTAAACACTGCAAGGGGAGTACGGGAGCCTCAGCAGGGTAACAGCTATGAGTCACCTGAAGTCAGAGAAGTGCTAAGTGATTTTCTCATGGGAAAAACTGAGATCTAACATCACCGAAATTGAAAAGCCTTTTTTTTTTTTGAAAATATCATGCATGGTAAAAAGGGAGCACAGAAAGAGGGTATATGCACCCTGGATGGGCATATTACAGTCTGAATTTTGCAGTGGGAAGATAAATTATAGAAGTAACCAGAGCCAAATGAATACCAGCGCCAGGAGTAAAATTGCAAAGAACTACAGTACATACTTCAAAGTAAAGTGCTTGTACTAATAGCCTGATAGCGGTACCCATTTCAAAGTTAGAAGTGTGTTGTCAGTAAAACACAGTGTTCACAGATGTTTTGATCTGCCAGTACTGCATTTCTGAAGAACTTAATATGCCCATTTCTGCTCTTGCCCTAGTTTGGGGGCCCAATACAAGAGCGGTTGTGTAGATTGCATCCTGAAATGGCACAGTGAGCCCCAAGTAGTTGGCCAAAGCAAACCCAAGGGTCTTCCCCAGGTCTCTCCTACTAGGATGTCCGGCTGCTTTTCCTGTCCTGTGCTGCTCTGCAGGTGTTGCTATATTGCGGTTGTTGATTTTATGCCAGAACAACACTGAAAATGAGAGGAGTCCGATATGATGCTATACCCATTGTGCAGTGGCTTTCTAATTCAAAGACAGTGTTAATATTGCTTTTAGCAGACAATGAATGAATAAATAAAACCCCAATGATATCTGAAGCTCTCTGCTATAGGAGGTTCCCCATTGTGAAGATCTCTCAAGTTAGCTTGAAGCTATCAGCACACATCAGCCAGGCTCTGAATTGAGAGTGGGGAAACAGCTCCTTTTTCTACTCACTGAAGACAGATGCTATAAAGGGACATGCTGCAGTATCACCCAACTTGGAAGTTAAACATGGTCTTCTACAAGTGGGAAATTTGCTGTCAGTGGTAGACAGATCCTAAAAAAAAGAAACAAACAAAAAAGAAACCACAAATTAATAAAACCTTCCCAATTTATGCAAAACATGAGGTTGCAGGGACCTGTTTCAGCTTCTTGTGTCATTAAAAATATTCTTGCTTTCACAAAACTCTTTTGATTAGTTACATTCTGAAGTCCTTTCTTTTTGTGCATTCTTTAAGATTAGACGTTTTTTAATAAGACAGCCTTTCCAAAATTGAACAGGGGGGTTGAAGGGTGGAGTGTTGAGATCACTACATTGTTTCAGTGCAGATGTCATTTGGTTTATTCTAGCTTAACTTTAGTCCCAAAAATTGTCACTTTTAACCCAAGAGAAAGGGGTTTGCACAGGTTGTCTTAAATAATAAAATGCACATAAACGACCAGCACAGGTTTTGTGCTTTGATCTGGCCAAAGTAATCTGTTTCACTTCCCAAAGTTATGGGATAGATTGACTGTCTGAATTAATATGGGGAGTGATACAGGATATTTGAACTCTTGTCAGTTATTTCATTCTGCTTTTTCCCAGCAGTAAAATGGATTTATTCTGAAACCTAGAAAAGAAAGAAATAAACTTGGCAGATGTAGCCAGTTTATGATTTATTCTGAGTTTGTAGCCTGATCCAAACGCCACTGAAGTCTACAGAAATCTTTTGGGGGATTTCAAAAGGAATCTCATCAGGTTCTTGATGAATATGCTGGGGAGTTGGGGGTGGGGGGGTACATGTCTGGGGCTGAGGGAGTCTTGCAGATCTAATCCTTTTTTTTCCAGGGTTTGCATTCTCTTGGTATACATCCTTTCATGCAAGTCTCTCAGTGTTCCCTGAACCATATGTATTTGGATTAAAAGGTAATATGAGAAGCACTAGGAAAAGCTGGAGCCAAGTCCCATTTTATTGCAGGAAGGCCTCAGAGTGATGTGAGGAGGGACAGCGTGTCTGACATCTGGGGCTGTGGGAACATTACTTAGAGGCTGCAATAGAGACAGGGGTTTCTTGTCAGTGCTGTTTCCCTTGTGTCCAAAGTCTCGTACTGATGTGCCAACTCTGAGCAAATTCGGGGGTGGAAAGGAAACGGGGGATGAAGGAGAGGTTTGCATCATGTGATCTCCTAGCACAAGCCCCACTGGGAGGGATGCTCAGCAGGCAGGCATCTCCTCTCAGGTGCGGGTGGACTGAGGCGAGTCACAAAGCCTTGTGCTCTGGTGTACTTTAGATCTCGGTTTCATGAGGCAGCATAAGTATGTGACCTTAATCAAGTCGATTAACCTTGCTGAAGCATCTGGAAATAGAGATGAGTAATAATTGTAGCAGAATTTAGCATGCAGCATCTTTTAACTTTACAGTTACCTGCAGTGTTTTCTAGACTGGAAAATTTCCAGATTTTTCTAGGATGAGAATGGCCACTACATGATGTATGGAGACAAAACAAGGCTTTGCATCTTGATTTACTCTTAATCTCATTATTATGTGACAGGATCAGTTATCTCTCAAGGGGTGGTATTAATTAATGTTTACAACATATTTGCAGTTCTTGGGGAAAAATTCATCACAGAACTCTGTTAATACTTGAGCTATTTATTAGATGGCACCCAAGATGTGAAACCTCCTGCTTGTAACTGTCTGCAGTGGTGTTTCAAGTGTACGTTGTGAGCTTTCAAACTCCTTTTGGAAAAGCTTCTTTTAAAGCATTATTATTTTTCTTTTTTTCTCCCTCTTAAAATGGGAGGGTATCACAGATGATCTTTCACATGATTATTCCAGTCATTCATCAGCAGAGACTTAAAGATAATAAACTTTTTGTTTCAGGCAATTACTTAATCTCCACAAACTCCTGTGTTAAGCAGGGCTATTAACTGAGCAGGCCATAAATCAGCGTGTTGCCAGGTGGGTGAGTCTCCTGAACTGCAATCACTCTTCAGGACCTTCCAGAGACCCCTTACAGTCTTAAGCACCCTCATTACACAAGCAGCATGCTAACAACCAGCACTTTGCATGAGCTGCCCGGAGAATCTGCTGCAAACTGCACTGGGACCATTTTTAACACCAGTCGGAAAATTTTCATACCCAGGCAGGATGATACATGGGAGTTATTAGCCTGCACCAAAACCACAGCTGGGTAAAACAGATAACTTCCTCATCTCTCTCCTCGTCAGACCTTCTGCTTAGTTAAGAGCAGCAGGCTACCTTATGCTTGGTTAAAAGCCAGCTTGTGTGCAGTATCCTCTTAGTCTTTATGGACTACGAATGCTCTGGGGACTGATATCCTGAAGCATGAAACCTCCCAAAAATCTTCTCTGAAGGCTACTGAGATGCTTATCACGTGGGTATAAATGCAAGAAAAAAGTATCTAGGCCTTCAGTTTTATTGTGATGAGTAGAAAGCAGACATCTTTGCTTCTATTTCCAGAAAGATGTTTGGTCAAAATGCACAGCAGACTCTGCACGGGTTTTTCCAGACTCAATTTGTTCAATTTTACAAATAATATAAACAGACCTTTCATACGAAGGGGAAAGTTTTCAAGCCATTGCCTATAGGAACAGTTTGATTTCAGTTTGTTTTAGCGCCTGGAGGAGCGTATGCATAAAGAAAGCAAACTCACTCCTGTGGTTTGGATTGGAGAGCCTAGAAATGCCAGCGCTGCATTTGAAGCACAGCCTTGTCCGGAAAGATTGAGAAAGTCTTTGTAGCGCACGGGGGTACGGGTGTCCCTGCGATGGCAGCAGGCAGCCCTGTGACGGGGCAGACCGTTCAGGTAGGTCTGTGTTCAGGGCGGGCTGGCATGCCCTTTCTTGTTGGCACTGGCACCTGAGCTTTCCTAGGATTTAGACATCTGCTTGGGAGTTTTTCTTCTGCAGGGCAACTTTCCAGCTCCTGCAAGTTGTGCTGGCTCCTTGAGTAGACAGCTCGTGGTGCGCTACCTGATGGATTTGGGGAAATGTATTTAGTTTGCAATGGCCAGTCAGACGAGCTACTCCATACACACAGTTTGGCCAACATTAGAAGCAGCTGTTCCTCCCAGGACCAGCACCTGGGAAGCTGGGCTGTGAGCATGAAGCTCACCCAGCTGACCCCCAGCCCCTTGGGAAGGGCCAAGTTATCTTTCATCAGGATGAACTTGTCAGTCCAGTCAGCTCTGCAGTCACACAAAAGCAGCCTGGCCACCATAACAGAGAGTGTCATGATGTGGGCACAAGTGGCCAAGAGAGGTCAGGACTTCTGATTTCAGTGGCAGCTTGGTCTGGAAGTGGTTGCTGAACAGCAGCCTAAAGGCCATTGCTCATTCATGCACCAGCGATCTCATGGTAAACTGGTTCAGGGAGTTGATCCAGCCAAAATCCCATGCAATAAAATTGTAGGTGATTAGTTTTCAACTGGATGAACTCCCTGAGCTGGCTCAGTGATTGCGTGAGTGCCAGTGCCACCTCCTCCAGGAAGGGGTGTGAATGCATGGCTGGGGGTGTGAGGCAGGGTCGATTTGAATGCTAAAAGACATCCCCATCTGTAGACTTGCTCCTAGGGATGCAGATTGGGATGACACTCCTCAATAAGCTTTTATTTGCATAAGCAGAAGGCACATGGTCAGGGTTCTGCTAGATTTGCTGTTAGATGTGAAGTGTTGTGCAGTGAGCACTGCAAGATAGCTGATGCACTCTCACTCCTTTTTCATTCACTAGTTTTGCCCTTTGGTGCTTAAGCAGTTTCACTGTCACCAATCTGAGGATGCTGAACTTCCCCATCCCTCCGCATCTCACCAGTGGAGATCCTGGGCTTTGTTGGATGCAGCTGTGAGCATCAGTGTCCTCTGGTGCTGCTGCAGCTGCCTCCTGGTTGTAAATGTTGATTGGTACTTTCTTCCATAATGCCTCCATCTAACAGCAAATTACAATTTAGTCTTGTATTATAGGCGATCTGAAGCAATCGCACTTTTGAGAGGCAAGGAAAAGTTTTCTCAGATGTAAAATGAATCTCTGGGAGCAGCTGAGCTGTATGGAGCAGCACTCTAGTTCTCTGCCCCCCAGGATCCCTGCCACAGGAGTCAGGACCTCTGTCAGGACCTCATTTGCACGTGCATCAAATGGATTTCTCTCTCCTTGGAGTACCCAGGAAAAGAAACATCTTGAGGACTTGGGGGGTCTCTCACAGCCAGGTATTGGGGACAACGGGAGAGAGGCAGGGGATATGGGGAAACACTCCAAACACTCAGCAGTCAGCTGAGGTTCACACTATCCCTTTTCACCAGCCGTGTCAAGCGATGTGACTCCCGCTGTGAAATGAGC
This sequence comes from Athene cunicularia, assembly GCF_003259725.1. Classification (NCBI taxonomy): domain Eukaryota; kingdom Metazoa; phylum Chordata; class Aves; order Strigiformes; family Strigidae; genus Athene; species Athene cunicularia. The sequence goes on from NW_020799107.1 coordinate 24,792,747, forward strand.
CCTAACGTGAAATACACGGGAGAATGAAAGAGTTTGTCATTCACTGGCCTCGTCCCAGAGCAGTCAGTGACAAATCCCCTTGGACCGTTTTTGTTTTGTTGTTTTGGTTTTTTTTTAAATTGCTGCATCAGCTGGAGGTGAAGGCAATTGCTGAATCCAGGATGCTATTGGCTTCCCAGGAAGTTGGATCATAACAACTTGGAGAAAACTTCTTCCCTTAAACCTGTAGGCATTTTTTTCTTCTGTGAACATGTTTTTCTTGAGGGATCTGTAAGTTTGCATAGATGTTTTTGACATACTGATTTTTCTTTTACTGTCCGTCCAGGCAGGCACAAGCTCAACCACCATCTGGTCTGCCCCCACCTCCCTGCCTGCCCCTCGCTCGCTGGGGTTTCTTCCTCACTGGTTGGGATTTTTTTTTTCTTCTTCTTTCCATTCTCTGGCAGCAGCTGTTGGGAGAACAAGCCCCAAAATCCATCTGGCCCTTCGAGCTTATCAGGCTGTGTCTTTTCTCGACAAAGCGGCAGTGGCCGCGCTTTCATACAAGAGTTACATTATATAACAGCAACTTGCTCAAAAAGCAAACTGCCTTTTATTCGCCTGTGCTGCCTTTCTCCCTTTAGAATTGCAGCCACAGCCGAACCACAATGTAGCCTCAGATCTGAGTCAGTCTAGAGGGCTGCTTTTCTCTTTTTCTTTTTTTTCTTTTCTCTTTTTTCCTTTTTTTTTCTTTTTTTTTCCTTTCCCTCCTCTGCTTTCTGGAGGAGTTGGCACAATCCTGTGTTATTAGGACATAAGCCAGCTTGTTCTAGTGGAATTTCCTGTCTGATTTTAATTTCCCCCTCATTTTTTTTCCCCCCTCAAAGTGAGACAGAAAAGCTTTTTAATTGCACTGCCGTAGGTTGGCCTTTCGGGATATTATTATTCTTATTAAGTACTTCCTGTTGGGAGGCGGCACATGAGTAGAAGTAACAAGGATCTCAGTGCAGTTGGGGCTTGTGGCCTCTTTGTTTGTTAATAACTGTCAGATTGGCAGCGTCCTCAAAATACATCTTGGCCTGACAGCTTGGCAATTAAGTGATTTTCAAGACTCTCCACATTTGCAGCTCAAGACCGGTGGAATTAATAAGCTGCATTAGGCCTTTTAGGTTTGTTTTTTGCTGTTCTGTAGTCACAGCTCCTCATCCATCTAATAAAAAGTTGGCACTGGTGAGAAAGTCTTGCTCGGGAAATCCTCAGTGTGGAGGTAGAAACTCCTGATCAGGTGTAGTGGGTCAGACTGGCAAGTCCCAGGTGGGATGTGCATCCTATTGTCCATCTCCATCCCAGCCTCGTTAGCTTATGTTTCAGCAGGGTAGCTGTGCCTGCTAGTGATGAGCCTGGGATGCTTCTGGCTGTTGAAGCAGAGGAGCCTTGACAGCAACTGCACATAGTGCAGCTGAGACCGAAACCTAGATGACTTATCCAGCAGTGGCACGTGAGTGGAGCAGATTGCCATGTGCAATTGCACTGCCAATGTTCCAAATTTCATGGTATCCCAAAGAAGAATTCAATGCTTACTTAACAGAAAAAAGGCAATTTTATTATCGTTTTTAATTTTCCAGGAAGCACAAATTTTCAGCAGTCTCTTTCAGAAACTTCCCATGTTGGCATATACTGTTGTAATAAAGTCAAGGCATTTCAAGTTCATCACTTCCACATTCTTCTTGTAGTCTAAAATATAATATAATAGATCATAAACCATCTTGATAACCTTCTGTGCTGCTTTTGACAGCAACTACAGGTTCCTGGAAAGTGTGTTCTGACAGCAAACTTTTCTGCCTGAAATCTTCCTCCAATTCAGACTGTTTAGGACCGAAGATGATGACTGGTGGTAGCAAGGCTGATCGAGACACTTTTCTAATTATTGCTCTTCAGAAAGCCATCAGAGCTTCGGAGTTCAGGCACCCTGCTGCAGGACTTCCTTGAGCTCATGGGGTTCCCCCTAGCTGCAGAGGAGCTCTGCTTTCATGTTATTTACGCTTCCCAGAGGTATAAAAAAATAATTATTTTTCCCCTCAAGGCTACCACATATCAGTAACCCAAAGACCCCAGGAATTCTTGTAGAATAACAAAAAAGGCGTCACCTTTATTCACAGATGCTTATCTGAATATCTGAAAATACTTCTATAGAGACATGAATATATTCACTCTCCCAACACCATTTTGGTGGTTTTGAAAGTTTGGGTGCAACCTGTTTTACAAGAGGAAAGTCAGAACTTTCCATCTGGGTTTTCCACAGGCATCAGAAAATTCCTATTTTCTCACCAAGAAGCAAAACACCCCCTACCCCCTCTTTGGTCACTCCTGAAGCATGCTGCAAAGCCAGCTGATGCATGGGAGCGAGTTGCAGGGTTTCCTTGCATCCTCGTGTTCCTGCCAGCAAAAGCTGGGCTGTCCCCACCAGGACAGATGTCCCCAGTTGTTAGGTGGCTGAGGTAGAAAGCCCCTCAGAAAGCATTTTGGAGATGGTAGATAGCAACTGAGGTATTTCAGGGTTTGATTTTTTTTAATGACAGTTTTACATTCTTATAGAAAATGTCAATGAACTCTTACATTTTTAATCTAAATTTTCCACATAGAGGGAAAGGCCATTTTTAGCCTTACTGTAATTGTTCCATCTCTTTTGTCCAGGAAAAGACTGACAGGTTTAATGCCCTTAACAAAGGTCAGGCAGTGCACAGGAGCGAGCTGAGAAGAGCTGCCAGGATCTTCAGGATGGGTTAGACATTGAGATGAAGACGAATATCCTACTTCTATCAGGGCCTGAGTTCATTTAGGTGTGCTGCCTCCTTCTTGGGGTGGGGAGGAAATTTATGGGCAAATTCCTTCAGTCTTGCCTCAAGTTGGCCACAGGGCCGTGGGGGAAGCTCACTGATCTAATCTCACCCCCATCCCAGCTGCAAGAGCCAGCTCGCTCTGCAGATGCCTGCCTGCCTGCCCGCTTTTGGACACAGCCTGTGGCTCAGCAGTGCTGCCTGAATGCAAAAGCAGTGGCTGGGCTGAAACGTGTTTCCTGGCTGAGTGGCCACCAGGACCGCACTTCTGCCTGCCATGTGCCAGTAGTGCCTGTGTCCTAGGTGGGGGCTGCATAATGGCAGCCCTCCATGCTTCAAAAGACTTTTTCTGTGTTCTTCCACCTGAGCTGAAGCAGTAGAATGAGCTTTGTAAGAGGATAAACTCCTCTGGGCTGTCCCCAAGGGTATGGATGGTTGTTGTGGTGGCTCCCAAGGAGGTTTCCTCTGGGATGCTGGAGAGGAGCAGCCTTATATTTGCAGTATTTGATGAGTCTCATGGCCTTTATAACAGCTTTTATTATGCAGGTAACCTTAGGAATGGGCTTTATTCTGCATGAAGTACCACATCCACATGGGCATCCAAAGTCTGTCTCTCCATAGGGAGCTGAGTGACCATGCTGTGGTCTTGCTGCTGGCTGGCAGGGAAACAAACAGCTCCCAGGTCTTTCCGTGACAGTGGGGTGTGTGAGGGGGGCTCCAGCAGTACTGCTGTCAGAGGCAAGCAGAGAGATAAGCCTTCTTGGTGGTGTCCTCTGCTCCTTGCTGCACCTCAGTTTCTCCAAGCATGAAGTCATGCTGACTCTCTGCTGCAGATGCTTTGAGGTGTCAGTATAATAATGCTTGTTTTGAGGCTTTTTGTTGGTGACTTTGTAGTTGAAGGGCAATGTATTTTTCATTATTTCTTGTTTGCTTTTCACATATCTGCATTCTAGCAAGTTCACTTCTCCATCCAAACCCTCCTGCGAGGTATTTACCATTACCTGAGCTGCTTGTCCAACAGAAGTTAGTTGTGTTTATTGCTCTTTATTGCTTACCTGAATGGGAATCTTGGCTTGCTGTACCCAACCCACAGTTAAACTAAGCATATTGCCTTCTCCAGCATTCTGACACACAGTGTCTGAAAAAAACATAGTTTTGTAAATCAGGCTGCCACCATCTTTCTTCAGTAGGTATGTTAGAAGAAGAGAAAACTGGTTTTGCATCTCTCTTGCTGGAAACAGTTGCCTGAATGTGTTTCAGAATGGCCTGTAATAGTCAGGGCAGGAGAGGGGTCTCCCGTAGGTGAGCTGGTGGGAGCCTGGCTCCCATTTATCTTTGCCTTTGTGTTCGTAGCAGACCAGAATGAATATTTACTATTATTTTACCTGTGTAGTTCTTATTTTTGTCAAAGCCACTAAGCAGGTAATAAAACAATATAATAATTAACCAATAATAATAATTGAAGTATGCTGTATGAAAACCAAACCAAATGCTAACAAGCCAAACAAAAGAAAAGCATGCATGGTGCAGCCCTGTTTATAGTGCTGTCTGCTGGAATCATTATACACGTTGATATAATAATACTGAGCACTTAATTACCACATCATTTTTAAAGTGCTGTATAAACATTAACCAAACCTCTGAGGTAGGGAGGTATTATTATCTCCATTTTAAAGAAGGGAAATTCTGACAAAGCAAGGTTAGTCAGTAATTTAGTGTCGCGAAGCCAGGCAGCTGGCAGGGCAGGAGATGAGGTTGCAGCTCCACAGCTGGTGTGCCACGGTTTTGGAGACAGGAAAGCAGAGCTGCTGAAGCACCTGAGATGGCTTTTTTTTTGTGAAATGCACGGCGCTGTCATTTGGGGAAGGCAGATACTCCCCCAGACACTTCTCTCTACTTAGAAAATATGCAGATTGGTGTAATTAGCAACCACATAATTATCCCTTTTTGAGGTAGGCACGCAGTTGGTGTATTTTGCGAAATATCTAAACAACATTAAAGTGAAGTTCTCAAGCAGGGGCTCGTGGGGGGCTAAGAGGCAGCTACTGTAGCCTTGTGTGTCTGCTCCCCCTCCTCCCCATATCGATCTGAACAGTGGTTCTGGGAATGGCTTTCCCTGCAAAGCCCTTAATATTCTGCGTGGTGGTACATGACTTCATCCGAGGAGAATCCCACAGGCGCATCAGCGTGATCTGCTCTGTCATGTTTCTGTGACCCAATTTTCCCTGTTCTTTGTCTCAGACCTTCTCTGACCCCAGGCCTATTATCTCTTCCAATAATTCACCCAGGCCATTATTAATGGTGCATTAACTTTGGCTGCGCTTTCAGCAAAGATGTTTTTCTTGTGCTCATTCATTCGCTCAACTCACTTAAACAGCGAGATCATTATTCTGGGGACATCACACAAACACAAAAACATCTCCCTTGCCGACACCTACAGCCCTGCAGCACTTTACCGGAGGGGCGACCATCCAAATACAACACTGAAACGCCCAGGAGGGACTATCAAAGGGAGTCAAGTAGCCACACACACACAGTCCCCCAGGGCCTGGTTTGTCTCCCCTGCTCTCACACCGAGGCTGTCAGGGGATGCTCTGAAGACCATAGAGCTGGAGGGAGCTCCAACATGAGGAAAAATCACTTCAGGAAGATTGGGGAGCAAAACATGAGCCCCTCCTCGCTGTTTCAAAACAAACCTGATGTTTGCCACCAGAGTCATTGGATGTCAAAATTCATCCCTTTAAAATATACGCTGTGGTTGAGTAAAATTGGATCTTTAAAAAGCCTAATAAGAAAAATGCTGCCTACAGTTTATTTCTCACAGTGCTTTGGGCTTCTCTGGGTGATGACTGAGCGAATGACACTTCATGTTTGTTATATCTTTAAACTTGTCCTTGAGAAGAGTGAGATTTGGACATCCGGGAGAAAATGTGGGCAGCAAGAAGGACCTTTGCTCTGGAGATGGGGACAAATGACAAATGCCTCCTCTCATGGCTTAGAAATTTCCATGTAGTGTCTAGTGCAGACAGCAGTTATTTTCCGAAAGCAGCACTCGTGGACCCTCACCACTACCTTCTGGGACATCCCCTTCCCATTTTTTTTCTGTGTCAGCTCCTTGTGCACACCTTCTAATGGCACTGCCATGACAGGAGTGCATGAGCTGTTGTCTGGAGAAGTTTTTCTCCCACCAAATTGATCCAATACCCTGGGTCTCCAAAGCCTTTTAGAGATAAAGTTGCAGTTTCTGCCTGCTGTGGTTGAGGTTTGCTGGGGAATCTGGTTTCGTTTGACTGCACAGACTTGGGAAGTTACTTTATGTTACGCTGTTTCAGCCCCTCTCAGGTAGAAAAAGGTCTGTGTTTCAAATGCACAGGTTTGCTTCCCTTCCTAAGTAGAGATGAAGCTTTTTTAGTCTTTGCAAAGTAGCTTCTGATCCCTTTATGAAAGCCATGTCCCATGCATCACAAAAACCACAGGAAATCAAGCCAAAAGGGATCTCAAGAAGACAGTATTTGGTTTTCCTCTTTTACAAAATATTATTTTTTTTAATGAGTGTTTTGTGAAATTGTTGAGAAAAGCACTACAGGTGATCAATTATCCAGACACCAAATCTTTCACCTTTTTTACTCAACACATTATTTTCCCTGTTGATTGCAAAATGTTTATGCTCTATTTCTGATGGCAAAGGAGCCCACTCACAGCCTGCACTGCTTGTCCCCACAGAAGATTGCAGGGACATCCATAGGAAAACCACATTTCTTTAGCCCACCTGGTGACCTGTGCAGCTCATGTGTGCTTTAGATAAAGCAGTGGGAACCTGGTACATGTTGAATGGTACAGAGGGTGTGTGTGTGGCTTCTCAGAGTGTCTCTTCTGCCAAACTTGCTGCAGCACCACAGTTGCAAGTGGGAGCAGAAGAATCCATTAAGTGCTTTCCCAAGGGCTTTCCAAATTGTTTTTGTCAAAGAAAACTGCAAATGAAACCAGATTCAGGTGTGTATGGTCTGATTTCTTTTCTTCTGCTGTTTTGTTTGGGGTTTTTTTAGTGATCACATGTGTAGACAGAATTATTTGGAATAGAAAAAGCTTATTTGACCCTTCCTAATTCTTCTTTTTGAGCTCAAAAAGAGATGCTGCTGTGAGTGATGACAAAACACTCCTTTGCTTGCTATACAAACCCATACGTGCAGTCTGTGTTTCTCTTGAAGCACAGGTTTATCTGTAGAGATAATCAAAAGCCTGCATCATCCTCAAAAAATGCCTGTTTTTGATGCCTCCCTCCCTGATTCCTGAGATTTTCGGCAAGGGACATCCCCTTTAAACCTGCGTTTCTGCTTCATATCTTTTCTCTTTGAAGCCAGAGGGTTGGCTGGCCTTTGAATAGACAAGGATGAGAATACAGCAGTGGGAGGTCCGTGTCTTGCTCATAAACCTTGGCCAGAAAATCAGCTCCAACAAGTGGGGACAGGTAGCAGCATCTTTCCCCTTATCAAACAGCGTTGTGGAGCAGACGCATTCCTGCGCGAGCAGTGGCTGGGTGGAAGGTGGGGCCTCCTGACTGCACTTTGCTGCTCTGCCGCTGTGCTTCACCACAGGAGCTGCGTGCCATGGACTTGATGAAGAGACGTGTTATTTCTGTATCAAACACCCTGTTTTCCCAGCTTCCCTGCCCCTTGGGTGCTGCTTTGATTTCTTCTTTGGTTTTTCTCTTCCTTCCGCTGGAGCGAGAGAAAATGTTTATCTGTTGTTCTAGTGCTAGGGGACTTTTGGAGGTGCCATGTTGTGCCTTCATGCCCCAGCGTATCATACCGCATGGCGTGGCGTGGCCCAACTTATTTATGGGGGAAAGGTTTCCACAGCCCTCCTGCTAAAACCTTCTTCCCTCTGTGTAAAGCAGTCATCATTAGCACTAATCAGGCAGATTTGGGGTTAAATCTGCTAAAATTGCTTGGATTTGGTAAATCCTCTGCCACTGCAAAGCAGATAAAGCTAAACAAAAGATTGTCTTGATTAGATTAAAGTTGGCAAATTCATTGCCCTAATCATCATATTGCCCTTCCTGTGGCTATTCAGGAATACATCACCGTGACTTACTTGGAGTAATTGAATATAATTGTCTTTTTAACTTGTATGTGTAAAACATCCATCTTTGTTAACAGCGTGTGTTGCTGTCCTGCTGCCAGCTTGCCATCCTCTTTGGGAGGGGTGGAAACAAGAAGCAGAGCTGGGCTGACGTTTATGAATTGGTAGTTGATTGCCTATAAAACCATTCATTATTTCTGACCAAGCACCTGGAAGAGAATAAAAAGGAACACCAGCCACTGGAGCCCATAGGCTTGGCTAGTGCTCCCAGGCAGGGGAGCAGAGGGGAGGCCCTGACGTGGGATGTTTCAGAGGGACATCACCAAAACCAACCCTTTCCCTTTGTGGCAGCAAAGCACAGAGCGTGTGGTGGGGTTAGAAATGAGAGCAGCAGAGTGAAACAGGCACCCAAAGCGGAGGCATTGCTCACCCTCCCATGGTCCAAATAGGTTGAAATGCTGGAAACAAGGCAATGGTGCCAGTGGGAGGGAGGATGTTCATGGAAATTTTTCTTCCATTAATAATCAGAGGTGTGAGGAGGGAGAAATTCTCTTCAGATGTCGTTTTTATACGAACAGATAGTTAGGAAAGGAGGCCAGGCAGCAAACACCCTGCGTTTTCTTTTGCCCGCTCTCCTGAGTGACTCTTTTAGCACAAAATTTTCCAGTATTACCTCAGCAATCAGTCATTTAGAAATGCACAGTTACAAAATAAAACATAACTGGCCGGGGTTGTAAGAGATTCAGATTGACCTGTTGTTCTTAATGGTTTCATCATTGTTAGTTAATTAAACTGCTCCGGGGAATGGGCCCAAGGATTAGGACATGACTCCCCATATTATTAAAACGCTACCGAGCTGGTGAACGTAGTTTCAGCCCACTTTGTCAAGTTACACTTTCATGCAGTTTGGGGGTTAACCTAGCCCTGGACCTGCCCATTACAGGCAGAGTGGCAACCCTGACTTGGGAGGTTGCAAAACTTTACCTATAGGGATGCCACCATCTGGGCTGTGTAGGTTGGCCCCAGTACTGCAGAAGAGTCCCTGCTCCATTGGGTTTATTTGTATAGCATAAATACGGGGTGCGCGCTGCAGGAAGCCCAGCCTAGAGGCTCAGTCTGGAAGAGGTTTGTGCTATCTGGCATTGGAGGCCTGTGCAGGGACAGTTGATTTTGAGACCATGTGATGATGTAAAACTTCCTTGCCCCATTCACTCTGGTCCCCGCAGCAGCTGTGGGTTGTGGCCAGAGCTGTGTCCAGGGTACAGCAATGTCCCCAGGAAGGAGGACAGCAGCTTGAGGTGTCTGCCAGCCCTGGCAGTGGTTTGGGCTAAACATGGTTTGGGGAGACCAGAGCCTCTATGGTTCTGCATGAGTAGGGGATGGGATGTGACAGCTGAACTCTGCTGCATTTCTGACCTGGAAAAACACTAGCTGCTTCTTAAAATGAAGACTTCTTACAAGTGTCCTTATGTAACAGATCGTCCCTACCCAGGACGGTTAAAGGGTGAATCTTTCTCCTGCCAAAGCAAGTCCTAAAGGATGCAAGTTTATTCTCTCCCTGAGCTGCTTTTGGGAAAGGAGGGGAGGGGAGCAGAAGGGGGGAAGGCGGTTAACAGTTACCCTACTGTGTCCTGACATTGGGCGAGCTGCAAAAATGCTCCCAGTGTATCGGGTAGTGTGCGGTGCCAGCCCTTCGCTGGAGCACGGAGAGCAAGTCTGCTGCGGAGCCTTAAATACTTTCCACCCCGACTACCTTAGCTTAACGCCTTTCAGCAGAGTTGGCAGGAGGGTTGTTTTTGTGTAGTCTCTCACCTCTCCCAGCAGCCCGGCTGACGCGCCTGTGCCGCACTGTGCTCGGGGATTTTACGTTGCAATGGGAGTAGGAGCCTCAGATCCTCTTGCTGATATGCTGGGAAAGACATATACGTGGATTTCACGCAGGCTTTGCGCGACGGACCCGAAAGGAGCACAGCCTTGCTGGATGGAGTCGGCGTAGCTCTGTTGCAGCTGGAGTCACAGATGCGCAAGGCAGAATTTTAAGTCTTTCATAGCAAAAGAGTTTGGCGTTTACTGGAGTTTGCTGAGCATCAGCGAGAGACTTGGCCCAAGCCTTGGCACTTTGGTTTTGGATGGTGCTTCCCCACTCTACAGAGATGCTACCTGTCATAGAGGCAAGTCACAGTGAAATACTGAGTGCAGACTGCGTTTTGAAATGCTCACTTAGGAGGTTGGTTTTGTTTTGCTTTTAGTCCCCAGTTAGACAGAAAGGCCAAGAAGCCAGAGAGGGAATGGGAAGACCTGCAACAATATTTAGTAATCTTTATTGAAGAACTTCTGACTGTTCGTAAAGTCAGAGCAAGACCAGCCTTTTATCGTTAAACCAATCGCTGGTACAAATATGGAAAGCGGCTTCATTACAGGTGTGATGAGCCCTATCAGAGGACGATTGTACAGTATTGTTATCAAAGTTCTGCTAATTGTATTTCTTTAAATTCTGTAATTTTAGTAGGAAAGGCCCAGGCGGCCAGGCAGCATTGTCGGGGGTGGCGTGGAGAAATAACCTGATGAATTTTCTATCAGCTCAACTCACTCAAATATTCTTGCCGTTAACTTTGGGGGTCAATAATAGATAGATTTAATAAGTCAATGTAGGTGTTCTATGCCTTTTGAGACCACTTTATCTTTCCATCAAAGATGAAACAAGCTTCTCAAATGAATAAAAAATAGGGCCTCAAGTGATTACAAGCGAGAGCAATTTGGACTCCTCTCTCAGAACCTGGCAGTAGGCACTTTTGAACCTCTCCTGACTGCCTAGACAGTCTGCATTAGCGCGTTCTCGCTGCTACATTTTTAGGTAAATATTTCCAACTTGTGTGTACAGACCTTCAGGGAAGGTGTTTGCTGCCACTCCAGGCATGAGGGATGGTGCAGGTCTGGATCCCGCCAGGCTCTGTTGAGTCTGATTTGCGTTGCAAGTCTAGTTTTCCTTGGTGCTTCCTATAATCTCCGCAAGTTCAAAGAGCGCTTAGCTGCTTGTCTTTGTCAAAAACCCTGTTGGAGATCTTTTATGTCGAAGATGTAGGATTTCTCCGCATGACTTTGATTATTTATTCATTCCACTTCTCTGGTGTATGATAGCGCTGATATCATGAAGACCCCTTGTCTTGCACTGCTCTTGCTCTGAAATTCATGGAGATTTAGTGCCTTTGAAATTGTTTTAAAAGGAAAGGAAAAGTTTTTGAAGTCCCTTTTTTTTTTCTTCTTCTATTCCCCTCAACAGTGCCGCAGCACATTTTTCCGGCCTTCCACGCTCCTTTGCCAATTGACATGCGCCACCAGGAAGGACGATACCATTACGAACCTCACTCTATCCACGCTATCCACGGGTAAGTCTTGCATCTCTGCTCCCATGCCTTGCTAAAATGTCAGCCACCCGCAGTGCGCCGAATCCCACTGCTAAGATCCCACGGACTTGCTACCCTCCTGGCAACTGGCCTCGCTGGCCACCCTCCACCCCACTGTCCCCACCCAGTGACAATACTGACCTGCCTGGCGAGAATGCTCTACAACTCTGTTAAACCTATAGAAGTGCCATATAACAGCGGGATGGGAGTATAGGGCTTCTGTCTTGTTATCTGGTTGAGGTCCCGGGGACAGGCTTGAGCTGTGATTTTGCGCCCACATCACACCATGCCTGGGTTGTTTGTAGCATCGTCTTGGCCAAGACCCAGTGCTGCTCCCTCCATTTGGAGACTTTGCGTACTGTTCCTACATGCCCACCCGTTGCAGGGACAGTGGTGAAAGGCTGCTGGGAATGCTGTAATTCAGTTTGATTTCACCAGATGACAGCCTGGACAGGCTGGATGGCATTTTCTAAAATGGGGTGAAGAGGCAGGTCATCATGTAAGTGTCTGTGTCCACTCCAGAAGGACAGGAACCTAAGTTTTGGTGGTGACCTTCTTGTAAGAGGCCACCCCCCGCCCCTCCCCAAGGCACCTGATGGCAGCGAACACAGGCGCCAGTCAGGGGCTGTACCCCAAGAGAGGGGTTTATGGTTAATCTCCTCATCCAGGACATGACAGATCAATAGTCGTTGACACCTTGGAGGACATGTTTATAGAGAGATTTGTGTTCGCTTCCTGTAAGCTTTGATCAGGGCAAGGAAAAAGAAGCCAGCGGAGATGTGAGCAGAGGCTGTAGTGCTTGTGTGGGCAGAAGGGTTTCTCCTTGTCCCTGAAATTCACCGACCCTGTGGGAGGTGAGGAGCAGCCTGATGAGGTTGGTGGTCCCATCAGCTGAGGAACAGGTCCCAGGGCACTTGGTATAGGGGAACACCTAAGGGCTGGGAACATTTTGCAAGAAGAGCAAGGGAAGAGCAAATAGCGCTCTTCATTTAAAAAGCCGTCATTTGATCCCTTTTAGCCCCATTGCAGCCTCAATGTTTGGCCGAGGTCAGCGCTTACCCGGCTTTGCAGGGGCTGTTTGTAGCACTATGCTTTTTCTGGAGAGGTGCGAACGGGGAATAGTCCCCGGAAGGCAAGTAACACAGACAGCATCAGCCAGGAGATCTGTGGAGTCCCACAGCTACGAGGGCTTTATTCCACTTCCAAAATGCTGCAGGAAAAAAATGATAGGGCATTCCCCTGGATCCTACCAGAAGACAAGTCGTTGTCTTTTTGGCTGGCAATCAGTTTGACTGGATGTTTAAAGGGGCAGAGCAGCTCATTCCATGCTGTGCACAAAGGGAAAAAGACAGACTGTGTTGCTAACATGGGAACTGGGGGGACTAAGGGTAGCTGAATGAAATAGTTCTGGGCTTGCATGCAAGTACATGCAAAAATTATAGAAAAAAACCCCACAGATTAATAAAAAAAAATACTGGAAGATAATTAATAAGCCAGAGCTCTGGCTAATAAAGCACATACTGACTTCTGAAAGGATAGTACTCAAAACAGTGATTAGAAGAGAAGATGGATGTTTGGAACAGATTATTTGTGTGCCCTGCTCAGTCCTCCCCTTCAGTCCTTGCAAGACGGATCAGGTGCACTGTATCTTCCCTGGGGCTCCACAGCAGTTTCTTCAGTGGGGGCACGAAGCTGGGTCTTCTTCAAAACACAGCCAACATCTTGCCAGCTGGTGCTAGGCACCTGTGAATCATAGCACATTTTTCTGTCAGCAGACCAAGAGTGTCCTTCTTAGTATTTGGGTAGAGTTGTCGGCAGATACCTATTTATATCTTCTTCTTTGGGATCCTTCACCTTCCCAGCAGCACTTTTCACAAAAATTACTTGTGAAGGTACTGTAGAGAAAACTTGGTTGCTGGTCTTAGAAGGAGAAGCATGTCCTTCTTTGAAACTACCCGGGCATTGCACTGAAGAGTGTCTTTGTGGCTGTGAAGCACCAAAGCTGAGCAGCCAACTACTTCTTGGCCGTGGGTTTTTCTAGGGTCAAGGGAATGCCACTTCCCTTTTTCAAGTGCCTTGTACTACGGCACAACCACACTGAGAAAATTCTCACCAGCTGTGGAGTTAGGCTCTCAACTATTTTTTCTCTTTCAGTTTTATCTGAAAACATCTTAATCTCATCTCCTGCCCTTTCCCTCTCTAGCTTTTGTTCTCCTTCACTTTTGTCTTCCTCTTCTCTCCTCCCATCTCTACCCTGGAGGTCATAACATAGTGCTCATCCTCCTCGATGGAGGATGTCCAACATGAAATCATCCAGAATATGGTAGTGGAGCTGGGCTAGAATATACTTGGAGGTTGCATGGCTCTTGTTCAACAGGCTAAGTGGACTCTGCAGGCACAGATGAGCCTCTAGAAATTTGCACTCCATCCTAATGGTACAGAAATCCATCCTTCTGTTTAAAGTAAACAAAAAAAAGGCATGTGCATAGTTTCATTTTAGAAAATTATGGCAAATGTTTGGAAGAAAAACTGTGTCACTGAGTTTTTGCTTTATGATTAACGTGACCAGTGCCTGACAGAGAGCCCTCAATTCATCAAGCCCATATTCTACCTGTCTGATGTCTTGCCGGTACCAAATGTATCTAATTACATGAACACTGCACAGCAAATTAAGTGTAGTCTCGTTTGTTGCTAACTATGGGGTCTTATTATCTGCCTGCTGCATTATGTCAAAGGTTTGTTTCCTGATTGCTCGATGTGACATGACAGTGCATTCCCCTTCATCACTGTTTGCATTTGGCCTAATGAGAACATACATTAATTTATCCTAACTGGAGGGAACTCATCTGCAAGGCTCTCTTGAGCCGGACCACCTGTGGAACCCTTTTCTTGAGAATATGGCTGAGAATATGGAAAACTCAAGTAATAAAAGACCCACATGCCAAGATGGGGATATGAAAGATTTGCTGCATTTCTGCTCACTGCTGTCAGTCTCTATGTCTCACTGATTCCCTTGTTAAGCAGCATGACAAATGGTTTTCAGGACTCAAGTCTTCTTCCAAATCACTGGGCATTTATTATATATGTCCAGAAGCAGATCATGTTGATATTTCCTTGAAATATAGTTCTAATATTTTCAGGGTGTTTCTGTGTTTCTCCAGTCATTAGGACAGCCCACTTTTCTGGTTTTACTTATTTGGTGATACATTTTTTTTTTTTTTTTTTTTTTTTTTTTTTTGGCATTAAGAACAAATCGGCAGAATCATGGTGCTTGCTTGGCTTGTCTAGAAAAATAAAAGTATCTTGCTCAGATGATCCTTGTGCTCTCTGCAGTGTAAACCAATAGGAATAACGTGGATTCAAGGTGGTGTCCTGTTGTGGTGCTTGTGAGCTTGTGAGCTTGTGGTCATGTGGAGGATGGGAGGAGAGGAAGGATTGGAGCCCAGTGGACACTGCAAAAGGATGTAATGCACAGTGGCATAAAACTAAATATTGGATGAAATATATTCCAGGAATGTAGAATTAGAGCAGAATGAATAAACAAAATTGTATTGGAATATATAAATTGTGTAAGGTACCACTTCCACACAGCAACATTTGTTTAATATTAAGGTTGTAAACTACAGCACTCAAAAGCTAAGAAATGACAGAAAAATAAATTTGGATATTCTGACTCATTTCGTACACCATTGTGATAATGCATTAAATTACAGAGCCACATACTGTTTTTCCCTTAGATACTCACTTTTTCCACAGCACGGGATGGCCCAGGCTCTATGGAAGAGCAGTGGTGGGTGTTATATGCATTTTCTGCATGCAGCTTTTATTGATTTGTCAGAATTTCACTCTGCACCATTGGTTGTAGGCAGAACATAGATCAGCGTTACTGAAGTGAAAGTCATCAGCCAAGGTGTTTCAGCAGGTTCAAAACTGAACCAAACTAATTCACTTCATAAGTTAGAACAGGTCCTTTTTTTAACAAAGGGGATATTTTCTGTTTTAGCAAGCTTCTTCACAAAAACCTGCTCCACTGGGGCCTGGTCTCTGGAATAACTCCATTTGCTTTAAACCAAGAGGACTCTTAGCATCAGCTTTGCAAGATCAAGCCTAGAGGAAAGCTGCTGGCAGATACGGCAGGTGATTACTGATAGCTCCCTTCCACTCCCCAGTTTTTTAGGTGTGCTTAGCTACTCTCAACATTCTTTTTTAAAGCACAACAAAAATAACTAAAAACTCCTTAGCTCAGCTTAAAAGTCCCTGCCAGTGCAAGAGCCTTCGGGGCTAACCCTTGTAAACAGCATGCCTAGGCTTGACTCAGCAAGAAGCTTTTTAACAGTAGCTCCTAAACTGTGGTTAAAACCCATCAGGCATTACGCGGTGTAACAAACAAAAGCAGCGTTGTTTTTCTACCGACATCCCGGTGGTGTTTCAGGATGCAGTTCTGACATTATTTATTAACAAAATATTGTTGTTGCTCTCCTGTCCACACATTAAAATAGTAAAAAAAACCCCTGAGCTGATAGTCACAAATTCCATGGCTTTCACGAGGACTGAGTTGTCCCAAAGACCCAAACATAGAGAAGACTCCATCTCCATGATAATGTGGAGTTGCCCTTAATTTCCCTCTGGTAGGGATTTTATCTGGTTTAATCATGGATCTTCCTCCATTTCCCTGAGATTTTAATATATTACAGATTTTCCCTGATATTCAGCCTACACTTTTTTTCTTTATCTGATCCTATTATCCCTCCTTGTTGAAGTTTGTTTTCTTTTTACTATGTTAAAAATTGCAGAATACCTTTTCAGGACCAGTTCCAGTGTTCCCGAGCTGTTTTGGCAGGGTAATTCACAGGCAGGCAAGGTGACTGTTAAGCTTCTCATCATGAAAAGACTATGTCTCAAATGTTTATAAATTTGCCAAATTTAATGTCAAACCCAAGATTTTCCATGTTGGATATCTGTTTCAGGCTGGTTTTCTCTTCCCTTTGTTGTTTTTATGAGATTCAGCCAAGGGAGGCCAAGTAGGGTTAAGGGAAAATATGTTGTTTAGCCATACAAAAAATAATCATCATCATCTTATAACTGCGCTTTGAGAAACGCCAGTGTCTCAGAGTTGGAATTTGCTATTGTCACAGATGTGTCTCTTGCTGTTTCTATTTTTTTAAAAAAAATACACACGAAAAAACCCTCCATTTTGCCAGATAGAAATCTTTTGAAAAATCTTATTTCCAACACTCTCGGTGAAGGGGTCTCAGAGTTTTGCAGCAAAATTTTCCAAGCTCCCCTGTGGACCTGACTGTGCTCCAGCTGAGCCTTGCCAGGGATTCCCTGCCAGTGTTTGCTGGGGCCTCTCCATCGTCCCCTCCACCCAGGGTGCGATTCATGACCGCAGCCGATGGCAGAGGGGAGCCGTTTGCATCGTACACTCATGCAGCCGCCTTTGTGCATTATCGGGTGTGCATAAAGTGCCTTCGGTTAACCTCCATGGGACACAGCTCCCACGAGGCTGCACCTTTGATCCCATCAGGCGGTTTAGGATGGGACCCCCGGTAATGGTTGTTCCTGCAGCAAGGAAGCCACTCAGTTGAGCCACAGAATATACACGCCAATAAAACCTGTGTGTTTTTATATTTACTTTGCTACCGGAGTAGAAAATCTTTGGCAGGTCGTGATTGATGGTACTGTGCTGCTTTGGAGATAGAGCGAGCTCCCTCCGGAGTCAAAGCAAACAGCTGCTCAGAGAGACCTTCTTATGTGTTTTGCAAAGTTTTACGACTTTCACCAAATAGATACATTGCTCATTTGGGAAACAGGTTTGGGGGCTCCCACATCCAATTTATTCTGTCCCCTTCTTTCCCACATGCTTCATTTATTTATTTAAGAAAATAAGAATGTGTGAGTATGCGATGGTTTGCAGAGGCTGGTCCCCTCCAGAAGGCTGGTTCAAACCTCTCCCCGGTCTGTAATTAGCAGGAGTGTGTTGCTTTTAGGTGGCTCTTTGGTAACCTACAGGAGGTGATTTGGGGGACTGTCAATACTGATCTCACTGTAAAATTACCAGAATTAATACTTGATGGTCACTTGATCCATCTTCAGGAGACCACAGATTGAATACTGGGCTGCTGCTGCCCTGTTTTGGGAGCTGAAAAAATTACTTTAATTCTATGTGTGCTTTAGTTTTCCCATCTCTAAAATGCCGTTGAAGTAATATTCACCCTCCTGATGTTTTGAGAGCTAAGAAAAGTCAGGTGGTCTGTGACTTGAATTTGACTTCTCAGAAGGGACTCATGTCATGTTTTCAGGCATCAGGAAAGGAAGTACACAGCGCTACCTACCTGTGCAGAAACTGAGAAAGTACATGCTTAACATCTTCTGACCTCAGTGGAAGGACAGGCTGATCAGGTCTTCTGAAAATGGGGCAGACATAATCCAAAACACTCATCAGGGCTAGAATGTTTCTGTAGGTTTTTCCAATCTGATAAACTGTTCTGTGGAAAAAAACTCAACCAACCAAACACAAAACCCCACAGCTTTCTCTTTTGACTCATCTTAACAGTTTTCAAGAATATTCCATTATTGAGAGAGATTTGCACATCTGTGCTGTTCCTTAAATTGTGGATAGTTTCATCATGTGTGTTTAGTTAAATAGCCTTCAGAATATTTTGAAAAACTCAAACCTGAAGTCCCTTGAGACCTGAAAGTATATGGTTTCAGAGTCACTAATATATGCAGTAAGACACAGATTGGATTTAGAAACATTTGGTTTGGATCTTCAGTCGCTGAAAGCCAGCAGCATCACACTAGAGTGAGAGGCCTCGGTGAGCTCAGATGGAGTCGTGCCCATTAGCACTTGGTAAAGATCTGGGCCACTGAGTTGCTGATGCTGTGACACCACAAGTTACTGAATGAAAAACTGCAGCTCTAATTTAGCCTAATCACGGCTAGAATTGTAAAAATGGCTAGGAGGTTTTAGTATTGAGAACAAGAGCCTGATCTCTGAGGTCTTTTATGTAAACCTCTGGCATGTGTTCCTTTAATATGATGTCACTCTGTAATCCACCATTGCTTTTAAATGTCATTCTCAGAGCTTCATGTCAGCAAGTCTTAAGTGATAATCCCTTTGCTTACCTCACTTTATAGTAGATTAAAAGTGACTTCATGCTTCCACCTTATCCGCTGTTAAGCTTGTGCTTTAGGAAAAATTTATTTGAACTCTGTTCTCCCGCTGCTCTCTAAAGAGTTTCTAAACAGAGAGCGTGGGTCTTTCAGAAGCTCTCTCAATGGTATTGCCCATTCTCCGTTGCTTTCAGCATCCTGTGAAAATGGATAAATGTTCAGTGCCAATATCCTGCCCTTTTAAACTCCAGTGCTATGAATTTGTTTCTCAAGTTTTCTCTCAGCTGGTTGTGGAGCACTGCCCCTCCTGGCCTCTCCTTTTTTTTAATCCTAAATACATCTCCTCTCTAGATGCTGTTTCACCTCTCACCAGTTTTGCAGTCATGAGGACAAGAGACAATGTACCTGTTGAAGTGTTCTGCTCCTGTGTAGCACTTTCTCCTATACAGCACAGGGGTGTGAGGGTTCCCCTTTTCTGTTCCTGTATCTCCTGTTTGAACTTTTTCTCTATCCTGTAGCAAACCCTTTCTCAGTATAAAAAAGCTCTCAATGCAGTTCACCTTCCTAGTCCACCCTCCTTTCTTTCTCTCCCTGAATTTCACCCTTCTGCTCCTAGCATACCTCCTTGTGTAACACGTCCCTCCAGATACTTGCTGCATGTTGTCATATCCTTCCTCCCCGCACTAATGAACTGGCCAGGCTGCAGCCTGCAGCATATACTCAAATATCAATCTGCTCAACCTCCTTATTTTCACTGTGCTTCTCTGAAATCCTTCCAGTGCATGTAGAGATAAATGGACAAATCCCATCCATCCCATTGACTTGCGAAATGAAGCCTGCGGCGCATCACTTTTCAGGTGCTGGTTAATCTGGGTTTGCAGCTACTAGTGGTCATGAGAAGCAAATAACACAAGGTGGTGAGAGATAAAAACTAATGGCAGGAATGCTGGCTTGTGATATTGGAAGAAAAATGTAGGATTTTTAATGTCCATACAGAGCGGAAATTTTCGAATCTCATCCAAAAGTTCCCCCCACGCAATAAAGAGCTGAGAAAGCAATTTACCCTGGAAAGATGAAGGACTGAGTCAACTCTGCTGGGATTAGAACATGTGGTTCAAGGGATCCTAGGTATTTCGGGTCTGATTCTCAGACCACCCAGATGGCTGGGGGGGGAAGAAAAAAAAACCTAATAAAAAAAGGACCTTATCTGGCAGAACTATGGATCTAGACACCCTGCCTGCAGCTAAATCTGTGCACGCACATCTGCACAAACCAAAGGGCAGAACTGGGCACCGTTACTCTGGCAAATCTCAGATCTGCAGAGTGCTCCTGAGGGAACGCATGCATTTAAGTGGGTTTTCTAGATCCCTAGCTTTGACACTAAACCATGTATGTATGTTTTTCTTCTGTGTGCCAGACCATTTTGAGAATTTGTGATTTTACACAATTTTCTGCCTTGGAGGCTTTTAATCTTCTTTTATGCTTCACCATTGATATTAAATAGACAACTAACAGAGCTAAAATTTAGAGCATTACTCAAGGGTCAAATTTTTAAAAGTGCCTATATGATATCAGATTATAAATTCCACTGTATTGGATCTGGCTAACAACACTATTTTGAAAGTGAGTGTTGTGGGTTTCAAAATAATGTTGACCCTTAGGGCTGTCTTGTCAAGCACTGGTAATGCAAAGGCACCAGTGGATTTTTCAAACATGCTGGATCACAGTTAATGTCTAACTCCTTCGACCTCCATTGAAACTCAGGACCCCAAAGCAAGCCCTAGTAAAGGAGTGAAGTACCTAAAACTTAAGAAAGTGGTTAGAATGGAGTTAAGAAACACAGACATGTTAATGAGATGGTTTTTGCATGCTTGGAGTCCGGCATACATATCCAGGTCATACAGCTTCTGTAGGACCAATAGGAATGTTTTCTGCCTTGTTTCCTCTCTGTTGTAGGAGCATGCACATGGCAAATCTCGTGGGAGGAGGTGTTATGGAAAAAACATATCTAAGGTTTTTTGATATCAGTTGGCCAGACTCCATTTCAAGAGCAAGTTTACTGCATTCCCTGTGCTCACTTTATTGGCATGTATGGGCTTGGGTTTTGATATAATTGAATGTGGTAGATGATATTGAAACCAGGTGATTGTGAGCCTTTTGATGATTTTTTTTTTTTACGCTGATACTTGGGGGAGGGACACCTTACAGCATGGCAGGAGCCTGGGAGGTAGGAGATACCCTTTTCCAGTCCCTGGGACCTGTATCATGCTCTCCCTGCTGCTGGGCACCTGCTATTAGGTTAAATGTGAGAGTTAGGCTCCACCACCACCTCCTGCCCTTTCTACAAGTGCAGCACTGCGTCTGTGTTTCTTTTGTACAGAAGTACTTCCTCCTTCAGCAACTTATCTCTTACACATCTCCCTGCCCCGCACAGACGTACTCAAGTCATTTATAACAGCACCTGGGTGCAGTTAGGCATGCCTGAAAAAAATGTTAGGGCTGCATGAAATGGAGTCACATTGAGTTTTTAGAGTTTCACTCTGAGAACTAAAAGTGTGTTCCTAAATCCTGTAAGGGCCTTAGAAATGTTTTTCTTTCAATCCTGTAAAAGCATCCTGGAGAGCGATTTGGTGTATTTCTTCTCTTGCCCCTTCACAAGGGGCTTTCCTAGCTTGGTTCTGGAGCTACTCACATGGCTTTTGATTTGCAAACCAGCTG
This sequence comes from Athene cunicularia, assembly GCF_003259725.1. Lineage (NCBI taxonomy): Eukaryota > Metazoa > Chordata > Aves > Strigiformes > Strigidae > Athene > Athene cunicularia. The sequence continues at coordinate 24,813,883 of NW_020799107.1, forward strand.
CTGGACATGGTACCTGCTGACTGAATGCTTCGTCTGAAAGCTTCTTAAGATCCCACAGAGTAACCACACATCCCAAATTACCACTGGTAGTGGAAAGACTACCAGAGTGTGGTTAATACATTAAAATTAGGAAAGTTTTAAGCTTAGAGCTGCATTCGGGAGATGTTCTTACATGCATATTCTTGTTTCAGACTATTTGTCTTCCCTGTGAGGTAAAACGCTTGATTTCATATGCTGTCTTTCATCCCAGCTCAAGTGCAGTATGACAAGAGAAAACTGCATTGTAGATGACAAAAAGCAGGATGTAGAAAGATAAGGTGGTGAAGGAATTAACACATTCCGTCATGAAATTATTAAATGAAAGGAGGCTTAATCTAATGGGGATTAGCAAAGAAAGAGATATTTGTAGAAGATATTTGAAAAGAAATTATGACCCGATGAGGCAGAGTGACATGCAGAAAGTGATCCAGGCTACAGAACTGTTTTTAAGTCTCTTTCTACTCAGGAAAACACCTAAGTATGTGCTTAATTAGAAATACCTGCGTAGGTCCGCTGACTTCAGAGGAACTTAAATACATGTTCACATACTGTCCTGGAGAGAGGTGTTCTTCTGAAGAAATGTTTACTAAATCCCACTTGTGTATTCCTGCTGTAAAGATAGTTTATATTAGAGATTTTTCTTGTGCAAATATGGACTTGGCAGTTGACTTCAGACCTGTTATGGTAATGGTTTATTTTCTGGTATTCTCATGAAGGGCTTCAGTTATGTTTCTTTAGATAATTTTTGCAAAGTAGAAGTCAAGCCTAATGATGCGGGTCTGGAACTCTGTGGTTACTTCCACATAATATTGCTGTGAGTCCAGCATCATCACAGAGATCCCAAAACTGGTGTCAAACGGGCCAGCTTGGAGGACCCTAACCACAATGGTAACACGTGGACAAAATATTTGGTCTTTGCTTCCTAGGAAGAGCAGATTTTCAAGGAATGAACAGTGTTTGAGGTGCTGCTTTGAGTAACCAATCACCACTCAGGTAAGACAGTGTGGTGGTCCTGCTTGTTTGGAAAGACCCTCAAGGAGCCAATGATGTTTTCAGTTCTTTGGAAGAAACCAAAATGAGATCTTTGCTACTGTTTTACCCTGATAATGAGGCATCCATTTTGTGATGGCATCTTGTAGGGGTCAGGGTACAGCATATGGTAGGGACCAGGTGAGGGTGAATATTATCTGTAGACCAGTGGGAAGCATTTTGCAGCCAGTTCCCAGGAGAAAAATCATATAAAAGTTATTTCTATCTTTTTTCCCTTTTTTGTCCTAGTCCTTCAGCCCAAATGTTTCTCTGTAAGAAGTAATGCCAGGAACTGATGAAAAGTGAGGTATCTGCAAAGTTTTATCTAGTATATTTCAACACTTAAATAGTTATTACCTGTTTGTGTATTATTTCCAGTAGAAGTTTCTAAACAGAGAAATTATTGTAGTGAAATCAGTGTCAGCAGACCCCAAACCACTTTATTCTCTTGAAAAAATAGCAGACTTCGAAACTCCGAATGAATTTCTAGCCACTTTTAGAAAAAAAATCATACACACGCATATAAGTAAACCAATTTTTGGTTAGGTCGGGAAAGTTCAAACCCTCCCTCAGGGCAGACAGCAATGAGATGACCGAAATTTAGGACACTAAAATGAAATTGAGCCAGGTTAGATACTTTACAACCCATGTCTTTCTAAGAGTCCCATAGGACCTTTACCAAGGAGAAATGTACTGGACTTTTGGGTTTTAGCACATTGTAATGACAGCCACTCTGTATTTCTCACCAGAGCATCATCACATGGTGTTGCCAAATGAGTCAGAGGGAAAGGCACTCTCCCACCAACACCACTTCCTCCATGTCCTGGGATTTTCTTTGCAAGTCATCTATTCAAGGCTTGGCTAGGTCTTGACCTCTCTTGGCATGTGAGATCTAAACCTGGTATGACTCCAGACTTCCCCCGACCGCGTCTGGTTTGAATCCTGTCAGTGCTGAGACAAGTGTTACCGCAAGAATAAGAAACTCTTCAAAGAGCTGTTTGTTTGTTTGTTTGTTTAAGATCCGGATTCTGCCAAATGTGAAGAAGGTAGGAGCACTGTGAGCTGTAGCTTCTTTCTCTTCAGGTCCTGATGTGCTGATGGACCTCAGGGTCCTGTCAGCCTGGTTTCTTTACAGTTGATCCCTGCAGAGCAGGGTTTGCATTTCTGGTGAATTATGTGACCGTTTCTGATAAGGACGGATGGTGAGCAGAGACTTGGGCTTGGTTTGTGTGCAGATGTCACATTGCTTCAGGTATGTCACGCTGGTGCAGTGTATTCGGTGAGTGATTTTTCCCAGGGTGACTCAGTGAGTAAATGACACAAACTGAGGGACAGAAAATTCCTCGAGGTGCCTTGCACTGAAGAGTAGATTGTGCTTCCTCCCAAAATCTTGCACCAGATGCAGTGGTTTCCTATCCCTTCATTTGGTTTTTGACTACATTGCCAAACTGGCCTTTATCCAGACTCTGGTTGCTGTGATTGACTGCATTGCTTTGCCTTTTGTAAACCGAACCCCAGCCCTACCAGCTCTGTGTTCATTGGTGGCTTTTCTCCCAGGAAGGGAAATTTTGTGGTTCTCACATTCACCAGCAAAAGTGCTGCTGTCTGTGAACTTTCCATGTATTAAGGATTTGTGTATATGTGAGTTTGTGTCTGTGTAGTCTTCCTTACTTACCAGTGCAAGGTCTCAATCTTATCTCCTCCTCCTGTTATCATCCTCAGTGGGTAAAAGCTAGGCTGAAGGATAATCTCCTTGCCTACAGTGCATTACGGTCTGCACTCCCCTTGATTGCATTTGGGTTTCAAATGAAAGAGCCTCTGGAATCCAGGAGCAAAATCTCCAATTAAAATGAAACTGGAGACTTTTAGAAGCTGTTCTTGAAGGGGGAAGGCAGAGATAGAGATGGTGTGGAAGGGTAGAGATGGTGCAGCCAGGAAATCTGGCATTGTTGGGAGTGTCCCAAGAGCCTGATGAATATGTCAGTAAAAATCCATGGGTACAATAGCATGAGCTGCATTTGTTGTTCATTTTGGCTTGCCAAACTTTTGTCCTGCTTTGTTGAACAGCAGAATGAGAGCTTTCAAGTGGGACTCGTGTAATTAAAAGTTTTATCTCCTACCCATAGGTCCTTACAATTCTTCTTGCACTTGCTCTGTCCCTCAGACACTCTATGACTGAGCTTAGAAAATGGCCTGTGCATTCTGGTACCTTTTTTTATTGGCTAGAAGCTCTTTTATAGCAGGCATGAATGGTTGTATTAATCCTTACAGGGTTCTTGAGTACCAAATGTGTACTGCAGTGCTGGATAGGAGTAATTATTTTGCCATTACCTTATGAACAGTTTTAAAACTTGCACTGTAATGTGATGCTCATAAAGGGAATTGTTAATATTAGAAGTTCAGTTCTGGATAGTTGAATTTCCTTGGTTACTAATAACGCTATAGATTATTTAAACCATAAAATATTTTAAAAATCCACTTTATTTTCACCTGTTATCTCCTTTGCTTATTTTAACAAATCAAGTAGCAGATACAACTAAAAAAAAAACCCTAAATTATGCAAAGTACAGGACCTTAAGTCCTATTTTCAAAGTAAACTCTGAGCCAGAAGTACTTAGACATCAAAATTCCACTAGCAGCCTGCTCCCACAGTGAATTCATGTAGGAGCTTACACCCCACTGAAATCAGCTTGGGCTGCAAAAGATACTGGAAGGTGCAAAAAGATGACTGATGGGACTTTCAAAAGCTGCTACCACATGGAAAACCTTGCTGATGGAATTTCAGCATAGGTTTGATTTCCAGGGTTGGTTTGTTCATCTCTGTTGTCTACATGGGTAATCTACTGCACCTGAGCAGTTCTGTTTTCTCATTCCTAGTCCACAGTACAATGTCCCAGTGTTTGCCTTTTCAAAACTGGAGAGAAATGTTTAAATAAAATTTTGTGCTGAATTATTAAAGCCACTGCAAATGTTTTCATTAAAATTTGAGTATGTTTAATATCCTTTCTCTTGAATTTTAAATAGAACCAATACTTGGTGACTTAATTGCCTAGCAATATCTCTTTTTTAGATTTTTACCTTACATTAATAAAATGAGTGTATTTACATAGTTCCAACCTAAGCACAAATTGTTTTACTGACTAAGTGCATCATTTAAAGGGCACAAAATGTTAACACCTTTTGGCTCGCCTGAGACTTTACATCATGCTACATGCTGAATCCCATAGAGAACTTTATCCTATGCAAAATAATAAATCATTTTCTCTATCCTTCCTGATAAGTTTAAGGAAAACCCCCAGAACTAACCATTTTAAATTGTCCCCAAAACATACATGCTTTCACTGAAGTTATATTCAGACTACCTAGAGTAGACAGACTTTGGCTGCTGTTGTGGAAAGCAATGGCTATAATGTGTGAGTTGAGCACCTGCAGAGACAGCAGCCACCTCTTCCTTGGCTATGAATAGTTTGAGGGCTTGCCAGTGTGTTTAGAAACAGGGCTGAAGATTTCATCCCTCTCTTCACTTAGATGCCATAACAGGAGCATAAGCTCGTGTTTGGTGAGGTGCAAGAAGATTGTTTTTTGAGGTCTCTGGACTGATGAGGAACATCCTGCTTCTGCTTCCAGTCCAGCAGTGTGGACCATCACCAGAACTGTTAGTGTGAGGAGGATGTCTGGGGGCCTTTTCTAGCACTGATGATGTAAAAAACCCTGTTGTTCAGGCAGCATCCCAAACTCAGCTGCAATTCCCTGGATAGTGGAGGGTAAAGAGTGGCTGTGCCTCTGCCATTGCTGCATTTAGGAGAGAAACAGTTTCAGCAACCTGGCATCAACCTGGTGGTTTTGGAAATTAGATACAACACCTAAGGTTGGGCTGGTGTCATTTAACACTCAACTAAGGACTGGAGATACTGAATTTCCTACCTTTACCCAGCTTAGCTTAGTGCCCAGTTTTTGCCTGAGCTGAAGGAAGGTTTGGAGGATCTAAAATTGGTGTGGGGTACCGTGCAGGCAGAAAGAAAGACAGAGTGGCAGCCAGGAGAGATGAGGTCACAGCACAGCCATGAGGATGGAGGTCACTGAGGATGGAGGCATGGTGATGAGCTGTGCTGTGCTCAGATCTCCTCTCCTGCCAGGCTGGTCAGCAGCAGACTCACCGGGCCCCAACATAACCATGGCGGATGCACAAGGCCAGGATCTTTGGCCTCGAAAGTCCCATGTGCGTGTGTGCATCACTCTCTAGCTAAGACGACAATGACTCTTTGAAATGTTTTTCTGCATTTGCATTTACAAAAGCTGGATAAGCCTTTTTTAAAAAAAGATCTGATAAGTAGCAGGCAATTGAATTAACCACTGTTGACTGTATTGCTGTCTCTTAACAAACTCCATCTGTATGGTCTCCCTTTGTAGACACAATTTTATAACTTAATTTCCCTACCAAAACATCAGTGTTTACTTAGTAAGAAATCTGTTCTTTGTCAGCTTAAAACAGTGATTTCTTTATTACTACTCTGCACAAGGAATGACAGCACAGAGTTGGCACTGGAGCAAGTCTGGTTGAGTCTACAGCGTTGTAATGGAAACAGGGTGAACCGAGGGTCAAGTATAATGGGATTTGTATACAGAAATGTGTCTGCATAAGGAATAGCTGCATGAGATAAGAGAATGAAAGATGAGGCCCGCAGGTCCCTTCGCATGGCGGTGGGAGGGAGGTGTCACCGTAGGTATACGGCACTGCTGACATGGGAGTCGGGGTTACCTCTGCGCTGGCATAGTCAAGATGCCTAAATCACCCGTGTGTGCTGTGGCACTCGCTGACGTCGGTGGGTGTTGGATTGATTGGGGCGGTGGTCGGTGATCACTCTGAGGATATCTCATATGTAATTTTTACTGATTTTGGGAAGCATAGAGTCAGTGAGGGGTTTTCAAGCTATTACAGTCTGTGGCCTCCCTAAAAATTTTCCAGCAGGGTTGTCAAGGGTCAGGCTTGCAGGGGTTTTTTTGCTGTCTTTCACAGCACCTGAAGGAGGTTTTTTGTGATTCCCAAGGGTTTTGCAAACCACAGGTTGAAAAGTACTAGTGTAAACTTCTAACAGTAAACAGCTGGGGAACATCAGATCCCTATTCCTTCCTCAATAAATGTTTTATTTTCCTGTGTCATTGGAAAACTGGAAGAATAGGAGAGCAGCTGTAGAGAATGACAGCAATGGATCTGGAAGCAAAAGCATTTTGGAAGGAAGGCTTTTTGGGTGCTATGTGGATGATGAGATATAAAACACCTCATTCTTTCTTACCATGAGCTGATGATTTGGGGGGGTGGGGGCAGCATCCTGGCTCCTTTGAAGTCTGTTGGAGTTGTACAGTGCAGCGAGCAATGCTGGGGTTTAACTATAGGACTGGGCTTATATTTATTGCATTCAGTTTGTCCTGCTATAGAGCCTTTCTCAGTCTTACACTGCAAGCTAGAGCTAGTAGGGAAATTACAGTTGTTTATCACAGTCAATTGGAGAGAGACTCTGCTTTCTCTGAATTATTTGTGTTCAGCTTTTCCCTATGGAAAATTAACTTCCAGCTGAATGTTGTCCAGATTTTAAAAACATCAGTGTTTCATTCTGGTTCACTTTGTTTCTAATGATAAAAATAGAAAAGAAGTGATAGGTTAAAAAGAAGAAATTAAAATTGAAGTGCTAACTTACTGTTAATTCTCTTATTTAGAACAGAAAACTCTAGACACTTCCAAGAGAAAAGCTTGTTTGGATAAAAAGGTGTTTTTTTTTTTCCCTGCAGTATATCTGTGAAAAACTTTTACCTAGTTCTGCTCTTCACCATATAATTGCTTGCTTTTCAGCATACTCGTAGCAAAGGAAAGGATGGTTAGATCAGCCAGTCTGCTGGATCAAATCTTACATTACATCTTGAGCTCTTTGAGTGCCATTAGCATTTCCTTTTAGAAGTGAAGAAATATTGACAGTTTGGTAGGTTATCTTGCATTTTACTGCACGTTAGGGCACTTCAAAGTCTTTATGTAGTGATGGGAACTGTCATGAAGTAGATGTGAAAAGGGCCTTTGGTCCAACTAAACCTGTCAACAAGAAGATTTAGGGCAGATGGTTATTATTAGAAATCAATGTATTTATTATATATTGTTCAGGAATATTTCCCTTTGGAGGTTACTGTGAGTGCTGTTGCTGTTTAAAATGTGTCAAATGCCAGTAAAATTAATTCCTGCAGAAAACCCTGGGAGCCCTGACCAAAAGCTTTGCTATTACAGGAACACACATCTTTTCCTTTGTGCTATGATGCACTGGAGGCAGGTACACATGCAACATGCCAGCAGCATAACTGGCATGTGTGTACATGCATGTGTGAGATATGTTTCTGTGCAGCTATCACAATTGCCTCTGCATACAGAGCTTTTCTGACTGTTGTGTCTAGAAAGGCTTTGTAGAGATCTGTGCTGTACCTGTTCTCCTTTCCTTTTATTCCCCTTTGTAAAACATGATTTTCTAGTTACTTCCAGTTGGCTACAACAGCTTATTGCTGCTTAGAATAAGCACATCTTTCTAAAGCCTGAACACCGATGGTTTTCCTCTGTACTTCAGAAAAGAGAAGAAGGATATTTCAGGCTTTTTATAATTAGTTGGATGTAGGTTTTTCTTTCCTTGGTATCTTGTTTAGTTATAGAATTTAAGATATAGGACCTTGGATTATGGGAAGAGGACATTCCCAATAGAAAAGGAGCATATTAGCAGCAGCATTAATGCTGGAAGTTGCTGTCCTGGAACAAAGATTCATTTTCCATTCACCCCGTGATTTACAGCACATTCCAACCAAGTGATTTGGCTATGGTCTTCTGGCATAACATTGTTTGCCCTTTCCCTGACATTTTGCATATAAAGAAAAGTTATGAGCTTCTTGGGCATTCAAGGTACCAGGAAATGCAAGAGTCTACCTAATTTGTTAACATGAAATTATAGATGTCAGACATAGACTCTGTTAGTTAACGTTGGTTAGAGTAATGCTGCAGCCAGTTGATTGTATTACAGTCATGATGAAGAGGAATGGTCCTTTTTTGCTTTTCTGGGATATGACGGGTATAGAGCCAAGGCAGATTTAAAGTGTAATGAATGAATAAGCATTTTCTATGGTTTGCCTGACTCTTCCATGAGCTCCATTGCTGTGGTGTTGCTGCCACTGACATGCCCTCTCCACAACAGGTTAGTGCTGGCATAACAATCAAAGGGACTTTTCAGAACTACTACAGGAGTAGTCTTTTAAATGTTAAACCCTTCTGTAGCACTTGAATGTTATTTCCTTTTAAGGGAGAAAAGCCCCCACCCAAAAGTAGCATGACAAGAAGACACTAGGCAGGGATCAAAAATTCAGTTTTCCTCCCTGCACACATACACTTCCCATTTGTTTTCCCAAGCCCAGTGTCTTCACAGCTACAAGCAAAATATTCACTCAAAAGTGCTAATATCCTCAACATGTGTCCCATGGGAAATCAATCAGACGCAGAGAAACTGTTGTGTCACATCTGTTCCAACACCCATTTCCCACATGCCCTCACCAGCGTTGAATTTTCTCAGATCTCCTTCAGCTTCCTACTCAGCTCTTCCAACAGGATCTGGTCCGTGTCTACACTTCTTCCAGTCTCATTCCCCGCCACTTCTCACCTTGCTTGCTCCCCCTGCACCCACCATGACACTGCCCAGCCCTCATCCCCTCCCCACCCTGAGCCCACAGCATTTTGACACCCCAGCTCTCAAATTTTCTGACTACTGGAATCAAGTTCTCATGCCTGGTGGTTTCAACCTGAAGTTCACATGCCTCCAGGTTTGCATCGCTCCTTCGGTTTGTCGCTGAACTACTTTCATTGGCTCTTGCACTTTTATCCAGGCTTTCTTTCATGCCTTTTCTCTCACTCTCCTTCCCTCTCTCCCCCTCAGCTACCTTCCTTGAAGTTCCCCTTCTTAAAATATGTTTCTTCTCTGAAGGCTTTCATCATTAATCTCTCAAGAAACTGTCTTAGAGACTCATCTGCTGTGCTTTGATTTATTCATTGTGGGGGGTTTTTGGCGGGTATCTCACAAGAACTGAGCTGGTCATTTTCTACCTCCATCGCTAAAGGAAAGCTTGTGTGAAAAGGTGGGCTTTCAGAACTTAAATTAAAAGATCGTGTAAGTAAGATAATTGGATAAAAAAGGATATTAGGATCTGAAATAGAATGTTTACTTGCTTTGATGTGCTTTGGGAACATATGTCTGCACAGTGGGCTGTGTGGCTGATTAAGTATAAAACAACCCAAGAAAAAATCACCGGTATTAAGCTTAAATCAAAGATCTCTCCTCAAGACACTAATTTGATTTGGGTTTCAAGGTCCCGTATCAACTCTAATTTCTACTTTTGATGTCTTGCTTCTTTGTGTGTTGTATAATGGAGGGCAACCTTACTTATTAAAGTTTTGCATTCTTCTTCCATTTTAAAAGCAAATATTGATATTGTTGTTGTTATTGTGTTGCAGTTATGCCTACAAGTGTCAGCCAAAACTAGACCTGCATTGTGGTAAATGCAGCATAAATGCAATAAAAAAACTATATGTGGTTAGAAGGTTTTCCAATCTGAGGACCAATTCCTGTATTCATGCTCCCAACTTTGCTCCCTCCATTCCCCACTAAGGCTGCCAACAACTTGTGAGCTTAAGAAAGTTGTTAACTTCTGGTAGAATTTAGATTTAAAAAAAAGTTTCAGGCTCTAAACCAAAAGACTTTTGATTTCATTGATAAAAATAATAATACTCATATCAGGAGAAATTAAATATTTTGTTCCATTTGTTCTTGGTTTTAGATATTTTAAATTTAGGATTGAAGTCAGGTATGTCTGAAAATGTAGTGGTCTTTTGAAAGGAAAAATGAAAGATATTTACTTTTTTTTCCACTTTTGAAACAAAAAAATGCTTTTTATATTAAATTAACCTCATACACTAGAAGTTACATTAAGTCTTGAATATGTTTTTCTAAGGGATGGAAAAAAATTGTGCTAAGAAATTGTACCCACCTTAGATTATGGTACTGTTTCCATGGAGTAGATGGAAAACGAATCAACACATTGGAGACCTATTCTTGTTGCGCTTGCCATCAGCGGCAGAGTTTCCTTTTACTTCAGTGGTACAAGATCAGACTTCAAGGTGTGTTTTTTAAAGGTATTTATACAACTCCCACTGCCAGTGGATGCAGAGTGGGATTTTTCATAGTGTCTACCTAAATCCTTCCCAAAGCAGTGCCCTAACCACATATTCAAAAGCAAGGAATTGTATAGTCAGAGATTTGTGTCAGTTAAGGCCCAAAGGATTTACTGCAGTTGTCTGATCTGACTTCTGTGACACTGGCCATAGGATTCCCCCCTTTAATGTCTACAGTGGGAGAAATTACTCTTTCCTACTATTAAAACTCCAAACCTTACAGTACACTTAGACCCCATCTCTTAGAAAAACATCTAGTTTTGCCGTAAAGTCTTGCAGCAGTGCTGAATTTACCACTTCCGTCCATAAACCCATCTAATGGGAACTTGCCCTCACTGTTAAAATATCTTTTTTATTTTTCATGCTTTCCGTGCCTCAAAGCCATATTTGAGGGGAAAGGAGAAAATGGGAACTGCTTGAAACATGCCCGTTAAATTTCTGCAGAGAAACTGTAGCAATTTTTGTCCAGCCTCACAGTCTCCTTAACAACTTCTTATAAGTGAGTGCAATAATTGCTGAATTAGCAAAGGTAGCTCTGATTTTCTATATATTCATCTTTGTGAGTTAGGGAAAAAAAAAAAAAAAAGAAAGAAGATATTATTAACCCCATTTTAGAGCTGAGAAAATACAGGAAAAAGAAATAAAATTACTTGTGCTGAGCATCGCAGCAGGGGAGGGCTGGGAGTTAGCAGTGATGTCTCTTGGGTCCCCATCCCGGTCTCTTCCTAGCAGGACACATAAGCTGGTGTCTTCAAGTTGATAACCCTATATGTGAGCATCAGGTCACTTTACTGGATAATTATCAATTTGTTGCAGTGCTGGGAGAGCTGGGAAGCCTGAGTGATTCCCCGACGCCTCATTACCGGGCTGCCCCATGCTCCCTGGCCATGGCTGGGGAGGGAGAGGCAGCTGCAAGGCAGCTCCGTGCTGCTCCTCCCAGCACATCCTCCACTCTCTGAGCTGACAAATTGGGAGGGGGCAAAATCTTTGTGAATGATCAAATACCATGTGAATTTGATAGTCATGGCCCAGGTTTGACCTCTGAAAGGTACCTTGTTTTGAGGGACCTCTCAGGGTTTGATCCTGAGGGTAGCACAAGTATCACGACCTCTTGCCCTTCCTGTTGTAAGGGACTTTAAATCAGAAATAAACAGAGGTGAAGTTGAGGGGCTGGCGAGAGCTGTTTAAACTGAATCATTTAGCATGAATCCTGGGGCATTTTAGGTTTCCTGTTGGATACAGCTTTGGCATCCCATGCGTAGAGTGTCTGCCACAAGCACGATCCATTTTTTGGGCATCCATATGGCTCTCCTCCATCTCCTGTAGACGTTGGGTGGTGTTCTGGGTACACAGGACTTGTGAAAACCAGGCCAGGAAGTATTACTTAAGACAGAACAAAATCAAGGATTTTTATATGGGTTTTAGATGGGATTGTTGGCTTTAAAAGCTTTTTTCTTCTAGCAAAACTCTTACCAGGCTATGATACCCCTCCCAGTGAGCAGCTCTGTTCCTAGCTTCCATCTCTGTGTAGCAGCTATGCAGTTTTTTATTGTACAGCAAAACAGTTGTTTGCAAGTGTCCATATTCCATTAAGCATATGGAAAAGTATTCAGCCCTTTGTTTTCCACTGAATGAATGTATTTGGCACGTAAGTATTAATTTAGACTGGTCATGGGACATTAGTGCTGGTTAATTGTCCCCATTTTTCTGGGGTTTATTTAACTGATGGAAATTATTTCAGAAATGTGCAACTTCTTTAGCTGTTGCATTCATTGCTGGGTCCCCCTTGCAGAGGCTCCAGACCCACATTCAGCATCAGGGAGGTGGTGCCACATCTCTGCCACACAAGATTTTGGGAACGCTGGTGCATGACCACAGGGGGAGAGCTGGATGAGAAAAAGTAACCCCAAGGCCCTGTTCATAGCAGCCAGCACTGGTTTTGCCAGCCCCTGAGGAATTTCCCTTCCCAGGAGCCCAGCCCAGCTCCTCAGAGACGATGCTGCTCCTCTACCATGGGACCACAAGGATCCTTTCTCAGTGCTGTGTCCAGCTGCGATGCACTGAGCGCAGCACACACGCAGCTCCTATGAACAGCAGCATCAGAGGCAAGTGCCTGCCACGCTCTGAGGCACATGCAGGGACACACTGATTTGCCTTACTGAAAACCACAGGCTGAAATTTTTTGCCTTGCTTTTGAAAGAAAAACTACCAGCTCCTTTCTCCAGCCTTTGCAATGAGAGTGTGGAGCTTCAGACAAGCTGGCACACCTTTTAGCAAAACCCAGACAGCAGGAAAATTAAGCAGATCTCTTTTTCCTGGTGAAGGACAGTTAAGGAGTGACCAGCTCCTAGGAAACCACTGAAAATTTCCTAGTGTCCCACCAGCAGTGTGTGTCCGTCTTGGGTGCTGCTCACTCTCCTTGTGCTGGTCGTGCTCCTCCTCTGCTGTATGTAACCTCTGCCCCGTGGTCCTGCTTTGCAGGTGACTGGAGCCAAGTAAGTAGTGCAAGGATTTCTGCTCCCAAAGGGGAGTTATCCACTGCACTGGTACAGACCTGCTCTATAAAGCCTTCAGCAGCATGCATACCCCCAACATCACCGTGAGGCCCTGCAGCCCTTAGATGGGATCAGGTAATGCCTCCCCCACCTCAGTGTCTCCCTCTGTTAGAAAACAGGGAAGGGAGAGCCTCTCCTGGGTGTGGGAGAAAATGAATCCAGGCTCGTGTGCTTCGTCAGAGATGCAAATTGCTCTACAAGTCCTGAGCATTAATTATAGAGCCTGGGCTTCTCGCTGGAGCCTCAGGGAAAACAGGCCCCTGGCTCCCATTAAATTTAATGGCGTTTGGACACCCAATTCCCTTAGCCTATTTGAAAACCAGAATCCCAGTTTCTGCAGAAATATATGTGGTCAGGTGAAATCCCTCATCCCGCTCCAGACAGCAAAATTTTTACAACGGTGTCTTCAGCAAAGCTGGGAGCTCTCCCCCAGGCCCTGGGGTGTTTTCTTCGTGCCATCTGTGGGATCCTGGGAGGGAGTGGGAAGTGATGTACGGAGAGCAGAGCTCTAGGCAGGGAGCTCTACGGACGTTGCCCCACTGAAGGGTTCGGGGCATGGGGATGGGGAGCTCCGGTGAGCCGGGCATGGAGGCAGCTGCCTTCCCCCAGCGCTGCTTCATCTCTCCTGGATTTAAGACACTGCCTGTAAAAAGCAGCAGCTAATTGTTCTCCTTTGCCAGGAAGATCAGTAAGGCTGCCACTACATCTCGCTGTGTATTTTCAGAGTGCTGATGCAATGGCACGATGTAGGGCTTGGGGATTAGATAAGAAATAATGCCAGTGGTGCAACTGGAAAAAAAAAGGGGAGAAAAAAAGTCAAACTTTTGGGGAGTTAGGAGCAAAGGATCCCTCTGGCCAAGTGAGCCATTCCTGATAGGCAGCTGCTGGAAGCCACGTTATTTTGGGACATGCTGCGCTGTGGGATGGAGCTTTTCTAGAATTGAAGGTGTACAATGGTGAGAGGTGATCCGTGCCTGGGAGGGCTTACAAAAGCCAGACGTGGCTAAGACTACGGCTGTCCTAGTGCACAGATGGAGAGATGTGGCAAGGAGCGTCTTTAAGCAGAGCTGTAAGGAGAAGCCTGCACTCCAAGCCAGTCTTTATGCACAGGGCCAACCTCGTACTGATCCACCACCAGGGTCTCCAGCTGTATGCATTTTGAGTGAATTCTTGATCTTTTTCCCAGTGTTACCTTTTAGGCCAGGGTGGAGTTTTCCTGTTCTGAGGGACTCCAGCATTTCTGCCCAATTTAGCATGGAGAAAATGAACAGCAAACCCTTCATATTGTTATACACATTTTAGATGTTGGCCTCACAGTTTGATCAGCGGAGGCTCCGAAGACTCGTAAACCTGGTAATACATAGTTTCAAGCCTGCATCAAAGAAGTTCACAACCCTTTTGGGAGAAGCTGTGAGTACTGATGAAAGAGGGAACTTATTGTATATGTAAGAAAACTTCTTTCATGGCTTATGTATTAAGGCAGGCTCTGTGGCCCAGGGAAGATTGGGGCTGCTTTTAATTTACATCCCCCCTCACTTATATTAAGTCTTCGTCAAAAGAAAAATTAGTCAGATGTTTTCTTAATGACATCATCTTTTTTTAATCCTGTTTCATTTTTTCCAGATGAGGCGGTGGAGATTATTAGAAATGAATTGAAACTAAATCTGGAACAGAGACTTTGATTCACTTCTCCCTCCTCCCTGGTAGAAATAAATTGGTCAGCTCCGTGCTCAGCCGCCTTTATTAGCAGCCTCGATAGAAACCAGCCCTGGCGGCCTCAGCAGTAGCTTTCCCAAGCTTGCCGCCGCCGTGGCTGACGTCATGGTGAGAGGCACTGGAGAGTGACTCAGAGAGGGACTTCAGTTGCCATATAATTTTGGTAACGAAAGGCCATGGCGATGCACAGGTGGGGAGGTTATGAGGTCTGAAATAGTCATGCCATCATAAGTTTGTCTTTCAGTGTCATAAAAGAAAACAGGCTCGATGCTGGTGGGTGTTCCCTAGCAAAACCCCGGTCAGGGTCTGACAAGCTAATGTGTGTCGGTGGCTGTGCATCTCTGCAAGTCCTTTATATCTGATAGGTTTTCACTGCCTTGTATTTCACACCAAGGAGACACAGAGAGTATTGCTACAGGAAAGTACTTTGAACTATAAATATTTTAAAAGGCTTTTAATTTACTACCCATCAGCAAAAAGTGTTCAAAAAGCCACAAGGTTTACTAATTTATCAGAAAGACAGAGAAACATGCGGAGGATCAAACAAAGACAAACATGCTTGTAAACTGCTGAATAAGTCTGCAAAGCTTATATTACATTTCTGTGGGTTTTGTTGATATGCAAGTATTACAAATAAATTAAAATGCACCTGAACTGTTGATAAAGCAGGGTGGGACCAAGATCCTGAGGTGCAGGTGGCATGTCTAAACTGCTCAGACCCTCATGTTTGTGGTTGTCTGTGCATGGAGAGACAGATCTTACATGCACTCACTAAAGGTATGTTTGGATATTCTTACTTTTGTAATACCATCTCTTAGCTCAACCCACATCCCAGATCCCTGACTTCCAAAACCCTGAATCCCCATGGTCTTCCATGCCTGGGGTGCAGCCCCACGGGGTGCAAAGTCATCTCCCTCAGCTTTGCCAAAGCACCCAGCCAGGGATGAGCACTGTCCCTACCATGACCTGGGTCTCTGCACCAGCTCCACCTCCACCAGTCTGTGAGTACAGAGAGAGATAATGCACAGCAGACTTCGCTCTTTCATTTTGCCTAATAACTACTCTGCATCTTTTGGTGTCTAGCTCAGATTTTCTGCTTCTCAGGTCAGGGCATGTAACTTTTTCTCCCCTCCTTGCACCCTCTGTGGTTTGTCTAAGAGGCTGGAGGGTACAGTTGGAGACGTGTCTGGGAGATGTCCGCACACTTTCTCTTCTATCCTTGTTCATCCTGCAGAAACTGTTTGAGTGCTGAAACATGCCTGTGACTTTTTTTGTTGTTGTTGTTACCTGCTGAATTCCTCAGCATTTACTGACTTCTTTCTCGGGTAACACTTGGCCAGAGGAAGATCTGAGGGATTTAACAGAGGTGGCCCCCAGAAAGCATGCAATAAAACCTCTCATGAACTTTTGCCCTCTGAACCATACTGCTGACCTGTCGAGGAGCTTTGTGCAAGCTGTGATGGACGCAGGCAAGGAGGGCTGCTCCGCCAGTGCTGGCTGAGCCACACGTGCTGGACTGAGCAAAGCGCATCTCGCCTTGAGATCATATAAGTACTCCTTGCATTGTTTACATCCTTTCACAGGCAGCACTGTTCGGGGCTTTGTCTGCACGTGGCAGCAGTAAACATCTGGATACACAGGGGCAGTGAGAAGCTTACAAACCCTAGGTTTGCCTTGAACATCTTTGTGTAGCCAGCCTCCCCATGCAAGGAGATGGGGTGAGACCTCTAGCATGGGGTGTGCTTCACGCAACCTACATGTGCAGGCACTGCCCGAAGCAGCTCATGCCCCTTCTCACAGCAGCCCAGCTGTGGTGAGCCCCCTTGCACAAGTGTAGTTCTAGCGCAATGTGAATGCGGGTCTGCAGGAAGCTTGCACTGGCTTCAGGCTCCACGGGTGCCAAGAGGGGAGGTTTTTCCCACCATGTGCTCGAACTCCTCCCTCACGGGCGAAGGCGGTGGGGTGGGAGGGAGAAGGGTGGCAGGCAGCTGTGCCCGCCCCAGCTGGCTGTGAGTGACGCCCTGTCTCTGTTTCCTTCCCAGGCCTCCTCCTCTGAGCGGCAGCCCCGTCATCTCCGACATCTCCCTCATCCGCCTGTCTCCGCACCCCGCCGGGCCCAGCGAGTCGCCCTTCAGCCCGCCACACCCCTACGTGGCACCCCACATGGAGCACTACCTCCGCTCCGTCCACGGCAGCCCCACACTCTCGGTCATCTCTGCTGCCAGGGGCCTCAGTCCTGCCGACGGTAAGATGCTGTGCTACTGGTACTGCAGCAATTTTGTATCTCACCAGCACTGAAATTCCCTAAAACCCAGAGATTTACAGCTGCAAAGGCTCTGCAGCTGCTCTCTGAAGTGGGAGAGCTGTCTCTTTTTCTTTTTGGTTTTTTTTTCCCCCCCTTTAACTACACATTTGTTTTGCATCACTGCACTGAGAAAGCAGAGCGTGAGAATAGCTATTACTGCTGGATCATATTATAAATATTTTGCTTAAAGTACGTTCCTTTCTGCAGCGCTCTCGGCTCTCTTATGAGCTTCTCTGCTCTTATGTCTCTGCTGGGAGCCCTGCTTCCCCCAAAGAGGGTCACAGTCACTCTGACTGCCTGGCCTGCCTGAGACTAGGATTGCAGAGATGAGGCAACATCAGCTGGATTATCCCTTGTTGGCTTTGTGTCTCGGGGCAAGATGGCTCCTGGCTGAAGGAGAGGGGCCATACTTTCTCCTTACTTCCAAGCTGCCCTGCAGCAGCTTTCAGGGAAGGGGAGGGCGGGCAGGGAGCTGGTGCTGGGTGCACGTGAAGGTGGTGGTGCTCTTCAAACTGTGGTAGACCTTGTGTTGGAGAGCTGGGGACAAAACCAACCAAACAGGTGAAGAGGAGAATACAAAACTCTGCTTTTACTTGGGAAGGTGCAAATCATGCCTTACTTCATCAGAAGTGCTTCATTACACAGTTGCACGCAGCTGGTTCAGTGCCCAGGGAGCAGCCAGGGTTTG
The DNA here is from genome assembly GCF_003259725.1 of Athene cunicularia. Taxonomy (NCBI): domain Eukaryota; kingdom Metazoa; phylum Chordata; class Aves; order Strigiformes; family Strigidae; genus Athene; species Athene cunicularia. The sequence goes on from NW_020799107.1 coordinate 24,831,456, forward strand.
GGGACCCGGTGTCCTCACACCTGGCAAGTCCCAGCATCTCCTGTCTCCCAAACTGCTGCAGGGGCAAGCGGCCCTTTGCTGTGGCAAAGCAAAGCACTTCAGAGAGAAACAAGGCACCCATCTTAGTGTGTGGCAGCATAAAACCCTCTTCTATGACTAAAAAAAACATTGTTAGGGTAATGGGGAGATGCAGGCATCTTCTTCCCTCCCCCAAAACGTCATCTGAACTCCCAACCACCCACTGTGGAGAGGTCTGATGGCTGGGATGTGTGTGCTCTGCTCTGTCCTCTCCTTCTAAAGCTAGTTTCGTTGTTTGCTGTGAAAAAAACAGCATTGTGTTTTGGGTTGCTTTTCTTCTCTTTTTTTTGTTTTAGTCTTTTTTTTAAGGTGGTGGTAAATAAGTTAATGGGGCAAGCGGGTGGGGAGGCAGGTTTGAAAAATTGCAGCTGGGAGAAAGTGAGCGTAATTGGCTTTGGCAGCCAAAACGGTTTTACGCTGCCAGACACTAAACCTAGTTCTATGCATTAGACCTTGGCTTTAATTTCCTCACACTGCTATCGGGAACTGGGCTACATTTGTCTTTCCTTCCTAATAGGCAGGGATGTTAATGCTGACAGGGTTACTGCTGCCGGCGGGCTGGGCCCTCTCCCCCCTCCCCTGGGTGCCGGCTGCGTCCGAACGGGAGGACTATTAGAAGGGGAACGAGAGATTGTTTATAAATTTGCGGAAATGGAGGAATGCAGAGGCCCCAGCTTAGTTTCTTTTGTCCGCAGAAGCACGCCCAAGCACACGTCATGAGAGCCCTGTGCGGAGCCTTGCAGCCGGGGCTGGCGGGGGGCGCGGGGGGGAGACGGGGCTGCCAACGTCAGCGCCGAGGTCTAACATTGCAGTGGGAACCTTCTCCCCATGTTTTTCTCCTCACCCGCGGCTCTGGCAGTGGCTCACGAGCACCTGAAGGAGCGAGGTCTCTTCGGGCTGCCCCCACCGCCACCAGGAGCCAATCCCGCCGACTACTACCACCAAATGACGCTGATGGCTGGCCATCCAAACCCCTATGGGGACCTCCTGATGCAGAGTGGGGGAGCAGCCAGCACAGCCCACCTCCACGATTACCTCAGTCCCGTTGACGGTGAGTAGCGGTCCGGGTCCCCCGCGGCATGGCTGAAATTTTAGGGCAGATGGATGGGGCTGTCCTCCAGGTGGAGGTTGCTATATGTGGTCACTCTGCCCTGCTAAAACCCACGGGAGTTGCACTGTAATTTTTGGCTTAAAATGTCTCGTTCCATATATATATGTATAAAATATACATAATTTAAAATGTGTACATTATGGCCTCTTTGGGAGGATGTCATGCCTGCTGCATGGGTAGGAGACGGGCTGGTCCAGCAGGCAGGGCATTGCTGCCATCCTGCTGCTTTGGCCATGGGTCACCACAGTGTGCCTGGGGGCAAGCTCCAGCTCTGTCTCCCCGTTCCACCTCATGTTTAGCCTGGCTGGTGTCTGGGGCAAAGGCTGGCAATTTCCATGCATAGCCGTGCTCAGCACGATGGACCTCTAATCTTGGTTGGGACCTCTTGGCTCCCCAAGGAGAAAAAATATGTTAACAGGGAGCCACGGTGGAGAGGATGTGTTAGTACTTTGTGGGACAGAAAAATTGCAAGAATGTGGTATTTATGCTAGTATGGGCATTATAAATCCAGAACATTCTGTTTCCTGGCTAAATGAAGAAGAAATAAAATCATGTTAGGTGCTGCAGTGCTGAGTCACCCCTGCAGCCTGACCTCTGCCCTGGTAAGATGGGTAAAGTCTATCTGGAAGCATATCTGAGGTCCAAATGATTTTTAGAGCTGTTAGAAATTTCTTTCTTTTTACCTTATGCGACATCATGTAAGAACTGGGGTTGTGCAGATATTTCAGAGGACAGTTTGGGGATTATTTCTACTGCAAGAAAGAGAAGTCTTGGCTTAACTTTCAGACCCTGGCTTCTGTTTCCTGGGCTGCCTTTGGATATGCCTGTGGACCATTATAATTTTTGGAGTGGAGATCTGCATCGTTTCATTACTGCTTCAAAGTTTCTCTTGTTGAGCTTTTAAGATGAAAGACTTTGAGGTCTTGCTGCTTCGTAAAGTGACTGGTTTAGAATGATAAAAGCTGTTCTGGCTGTTCAGTGATGGGGGCTTATAGATATTTCTAGTGAAAAAAACAATTTCTCATCTGCAGCTGCTGCAGTTTTACCTGAATAGCAATTTTGTGCTGCCACTTCCTAGATTAATCGGGAACCTGGATCCCAGTTTGAAAAGGAGAGCATATGCTCCTTGGTACCATCCTGCCTCTAACACCCAGAATATATTCTGGGCTTCTCTGCTACCAAACAGCTGGTCAGTAAGATTGCTCTGTCTTCCCTCCAAAGGGTTAATGTCTGTGGTTATAGCAGATGGGTGCAAACCAGCCCTGCCAAGTTCTCCTCAGGCTCATGAACAAGACTCCTTTCCTCCTCGCCTCCTTATTAGTCCATTTCTGACCAGCAGTGCCTCACTCAAGTGCCAGATAAACAGCCAGTAAGGGAAGCAAACATAACTGTTTTCATGCTAGCGCAGGCTGACTTTTAGCACACCAAGATGCTCATCCTCTTCTCTGCTGAAGATCTATCTTCATCTGAAGTCATCTGAGATACTCCCCTTGGCAGAAGACTCTCTTGCTGTTTGCCTTCTCCTGAAAACAGCTCTAAAGTGAATCATGTATCAAAGGTCCCGGTTTCATGCAGCCAAGTTCATAACCATTATTCACTGCAAAGCCAGGGCTCACCAAGCATTTATTTTGATCTTTCAGTAAAGCTTTGTTGATGAGTAACTGGAAAGCATTTTCTGGCCTTCACATACTCTGCATGAGATGAAAACTTTCAAATATCATGAGGATGTGACATCGAGACACCGGAAGGCTACTTTTTAAGAATGTGAAAAGGAGCAGCAGCCCAGTACCAGTCTCTGGTCTACATGTTTGGGTGTATCCACCAGTCAGAGAGAAGAGACAATTGTGCATTATCAAAGCAGAGACTAAACTGAAATCCTGGCTGAGGAACCAGAGTCTCCCTCTCTTTTTAGAAAGTTATTTTAAAAATTTAAATCATTGAGGCCTAAGTAAATAGTTGAATGGATAATTTAATAGTGCTTTTCTGAGACAAGAATATCAGTAGCGTGCATAAAACCCCAATGAGTCATCACAGCATCTGTCATTCGGAGAGCCTTTTTCTTCCCAGAGAGCTTCAGAACATAAGAACTTTGCAAGAATTTGTTTGCTGAAAATGCAGGTAGCTCCTGTTAAACCACACGCAGCACCATCATACATCTGTGATAACACTGGCACCTGCAAAAGAAAAAGCAGCAGATAAGCATATATTAAAACTGGCTATTCAGTGTCACATCACCTCCAAACATCTGCAGGTCCACAGGATCTCTAGACACTAGGTATGGTAGTTCTTCCACAGACAGGTACCTGGGCTCTTCTAGTTGCTGAATTGCATTTCTTGGAGAAGTTCTCAGTGCCTCTGTGTTTGCTGGTGTTTTTTCATCCCATCAGGTGTCTAGGGTCAGGAAAAGTAATAGGACATAAGTGTCAGCTGGAGCTTGTTGTCACCAACCATGCGTCAGTTCTGCTGAGTGTTTAAATGGTGATTGAGCCAGGGTGTCCCAGAGCTGCATCTCTTTAGCAGGGTTTTCAGTGGGCAGCTAGAAGTAGTTAAACCACTAAAGCAGACCAAATTTAAGTTCTATGCACCAGCCTCCTGGGGTCTTCAGGCCAGTTCCAGTGGAGACCAAATAACCCTTCAGTAAGCTGCACTGTTTCATTCTGTCATCCAAACAGGGACTCTAAATCCCAGAATGGAGTTTGAATCCAGCCTTAAATCCATTTTCTGGAAAACCTACACTTTCAAATCAAAAACACTTTCCCATGTCGCAACATTGCTGGTGGGGCGCTTTTGAGACTAATTTACAGGATCTATTCACCAGATCAAAACAGTCTTTTTCATTTCTATTCTAGAAGTGGGTGCCACATGGTGGATTATTCCAGGTGACAGAGTGGTTGCACAAGATCATCCCTGGGCCAGTAAAGTCTGGTGGGGAGCACAGATGAACCTGGAGATGACTACAACTTTCTGAGCATGTTTAGTACATCCAGCAATTTTTCTCCTAAGCACAAGGGCTTCTGTGATTACCCTCAGCCCTTCAGGAGGTGCCATTTACTCTCAAGAGGAGCATATTCAGACTGACTTGATACTTGTACGGTTATAGCCCTGTACATCAGAAGACCTTAAAGTACTGTACAAAGCAAAGCTACTTCACCACTGGAGACCCTGAATAGAATCAGTGAACAGAGCAGTGGCAGCTCTAGGAACAAGATCTAGATCTTCAGAATAAGACTTTCATGGCCAGAGTGGGAAGCAAAGATTGTCTTTAAATCCATCACTTCTGTTTGCACAGTGTCAAAAGTGTGACTGGTTTGTTCATGCTGAATCAGGGAATGGGGGAAATACACTTCGAGTTCAACTTACATCCAGGTGGCGCTGCACAGAGGTAGTCACTGAGGTCAGGAGGGCTGCATAGATGTGTTTGTGCAACCTTACAGTTATCAACGGCAGGGATGACCCTGCAGAGCTTTCATGGCATTTCATACAGTTCTGGAGCTAGAGGGGAGATCCCTGACATTTCTTGCTGCCTAGTGCATGGCAGTCATGAATGTCTTGACTCACAACCAGAAGTTTAACTGAGAAAAGGCTTTGTTTAGCCCAGCATAGCCAACAAGCCAGCAACTGGAGAAGTTGCTTGGGATGTAGGCAAATCATCAAGAAGGACTTTATTTCCCCAAATCAAACAGTAATTCAGCTTCACTGACCTCTTTCAGTCAGTGTTGTTGGAGCCTTTCTACTTCAAGTAAATGATTTAATAGCCATCAGGGTAAGGAGCAGAGCTGGCAGTGCAGCCCAGTGGTTGCTGCAGTCAGCAGGCATGTGTCTGTGAGAGGTGAGCTCAGGACTCTGCTCCAGCAGGTTTATGTGAAGCAACTGTTCCATCAGGATGGACCAAGAGAGACCAGCCTCAGTGCAACCTAGGAAATAAATCCCTCGCCTGGGGCTTGAGGGACCAGCAGCTGGAGTTTGCAAACTGGATATGCTGGATTGCAGATGACTTCTCAAACAAGCCAGCTGTTGGCTACTCTGGGCAGACGGCGCGCCCTGTAGTCGGTTCCTTAAAACTCTGAAAGATTTTTTTGTTGTTTTCTTTGTCCCAGCACAGAATGGAAACTTGCTGAAATCTCAGAAAAGGTTCAGAGAATGGGAAACGATTTCCCACCCATTTCTAGCCAGAAATGCTGTTTTCCTCCCCAGAAAAATATGTGCAGAAGAGAGAAAAAGTCCCAGAGCATCCCATAAGCACTCTGTCTGGAATCCTGCTGCACTCTGGTTTCTGAAGAATTCAATTTACATATGCAAGTTGGGTCGTCTAAACAGTTACCTTGTGGATTGGGAGTAGAAGAATGCAGCCTTGTCTTTCAGCGTGGATTTGAGGGAAGCATTAGTATTCCTTGAACTGCAAAGTTGATTGGCCCGGGGAGGGAAGAAAGAAGGGTCCCAGGACAGCGTCTGGTGCCAGAACAAATGTCCAGCATCTGCTGCAGTCTGAGACGTGTGTTGCCGCTGCAGAAGGAGAGAGAGGGGAATAAGGCACTGGTTATGCGAAGAGTGTTTGTAGTTTATTGCTGCTGCTTATTGATTAAGGGATCATCCTGTGTTTTTATGCTGCCCTTGGGTTTAATTTGATGATGGGAGGAGGGGGATATTTCTGTACGCTTAGGGTGGAGTTTTGCTGGTGAGTGGCCAGGGAGAGGGACCGTTTTGATAACTCTGTATTTATCCCGGCACTTGGCCAGGGGATGCAGGGGAAGCGATGGCTCTGGCCGTGTTTCAGCGAGGAGGGGGGATGAGCCATCTGCAGCCCACGTGCCTTATGGGCTTGGCTGTTTGGAAGCAAATTCTCCCAATGTCCCTCTGCAGTCAAGATCACGACAACATGCTTGTCCGTAAAGAGATGCCTGAGATTTTCTTGCCCCAAAGGAGCCTCGAAGGAACTCCCACTGAGTGCCTGGCATTTCCTTTCAGGAGGGCTTTGCTGCCGCTATTTCTAGTGTGATATGACATCTGAAATCTCCCTCCAGGAAAACCATCTCTTGTAATGTCCCTCTGATGGCCCACAGCCACAGTGAGTGGTTGGAGCAGGAACTTCTGCTCCTGCCTCCCACATGAGCCGGGGTCTGATCCAGCCCTTCAGCACAACAACGCTGGGAACAGCCATGGGAGTCAGACCACAAGCTGCCACACGTGTAAAAGCTGACCGTTTGGCTCATCGCTGGCCTGTTGTGGGTAAATCTAAATTTGGGAAGAAAATCCCAGTTTCTGAGCAACCGTGGATGTGATAATTCATAGACACTGTAGGAAACTTCCAAGGAAACTTGTACCTTTTTACCAAGAAATCTGAACTTTCCTCCCAGCTTTAGGCTGGCTGCAGGACTGGGTTGGGACATTTGGCAGATGTGGGCAATGTCACTTGAAAATTCAGCCTTGAATTCTTGCTGCTTTAGAAACGGGGTATTTAAACCTCTCCAGGAGAGAAATGCCTTTGAGTTGTGAGCTGTGGCATTCACATTTACCCTGCAAAGATAATGCAGCTGTAAAGTCAAGGTTAGTCTTCTGAAATGTTATTCCAGGCAGTTATAAAAGGTTTCTTAAAATATCTGGGTTATATTTATTCTGTAGCATGTAGAGCTGAGCCTGTGACAGTCAGTGTATCTGGGTCTGTGTATGAAATGATATGGAAAGGCCAGTGTACACCTGTTAAAATACTGTGAAATGTATCTGGAATTGACTTTTTGTAAGAAGAGGCAGCAGGAGGCAAAGGCCTATGGTAAATTTTTTATTGTCCTTCGTGGGCTGCCATCCACAATGCTACCACCTATACCCAGACCTTTGGGCTCAACCTTTACTGCACCCTCCCATTCACATCTCCATTTTAATCTCTTCCTAACTCTGAGAGAGAAAGGGACAGTCTTTTGGCTTAAAATTTCCTGTGTCTTACTTCAGGCCAAAGGCTATTTTTGATGTTGCTTGAAATCTGAAAGAGTTTTGAATTCTAAGAAGGTATCTTTAGTTTTTGGAAAAAGAAAAATATCTTTAGTTTTTGCAAAAACAACAACAAAAAAATCAAGTTTCTTCCATTCAGAGCTAATTTGTTTAATATATACTGAATAAATAAAAAGCAAGTTGTTAATATGTCCAAAAAATGAGTGCATAAATATAGCATATTTTCCAAGTGGGAAATAATTTGTTTGAAAGTAAAGACGAGATATCTCAGACAGGGGTGCCTCTGGGTCATCCTTTAGATTCATATATATTTCGTGTTCCAAAGTCCTTGGAAGTCAGAGGAAAGTTTCTGATGGCTTTAATAGGTGTTCATTCAAGATGAGAGGTAGAAGTAGCATAGCGAATTGATACAGGCTGGGCATGCTGTAAATGTACTTGACTGGAAATATAATCAACACCAGAGGAGGCAACAATACAGAGTATTTCATGGAGTTGTCTTTTTTCTTGGTTTGCTGGTTGGGCTTTGGCCCATCACTTCTTTCTGAACCTGGGTGAGGAGTTTTCCTATCTCTCAGGAGTATTCAAGAGAAAGAAACTGAAGGTAAAAAAGTTCTAGATCTGGGAGAGATCACAGAGAAATTAATTTTAAAAACTGAAATGCTGGTAGATGAGTGGAATTAATTTTAAAATAATTTCCTACTTTTATTTCAATGTGTGACTTTGTTAAATTAATTTTAACCTATGATGATTTTAGGTTTCTGAACAAAACATCTTATAGAACAACAACAGAAAAATACCAGATTTTTTTTTTCTTTTGAGAGTGTTGAAGGGGATACTCTGACAGTTTGGAAACTTCCCCCAACATATTTTCCAAATGTCAAAAAATTCTTGAAACTAACCCTGTTCGTTTTGATAAGTCAGCGTTTTTGAAGGGGAGATGAGAGAGGGAGTGCTAGTGATAAATCCTCCCGAGGCTCTCCATCTCTGTGTCTGAAAAATGGATCCCTCCTTCATTTACTTCTCTGGGCACAGCCACCACTGAAGAAGTTGTATGAGGTTTTTCCTTTGAAACATCACTGGACCTCAGGCAACAGAGGTTTTTGCTTACGTATTCAAGTGGCTGTCAGTCAGACTGTATTGAACACCTTGCCTATGTGTACAGCTACACTACTGCTTATCTTTGCTGCTACCTGGTATCATTTAACATTCATGCTCAGTGTCCTTAGATCAGGGGATTAGGTCATGCCAATTTTATTATTAAGAACAATCCCAGTACTGCTAATCAGATTTTGAATAATAATTTAGAAAAGATTCCCTCTTCCTAAATGCACTAGGGAGTGCTTCTTTAAGTGGTTAAAACTCCTTTTCTGTTTCCCAGACAGTCCAATTCCGGGGCACCTTGGACAGGCTGTCATTGAAGAAAGAGGAATCCACAGCATGATTTTAGGTCACAGCTTGCCCTGGAAGCCTGCAAGACCTGAGAGGCTTTTGTGTAAAGCCCAACCTATTGGACCTGCTATCAGACATTTCAGACAGTCCACAGTACTCGCAACATCTAAATTCAAGTGGACGCTAACACAATGAATATTACTAGTTTGGGGCTGGAGAGTTCCCAGGCCAACATGCAAATCTGACAGCTTCCAGCAAAGTTTTACATGGGGAAAAAATGATGTACCTGTGTGCAGCAGAGGGGGGAGCCCATGTTGGTTGCACTGCTAAAACCCAGGTTTCTGTTGGACATCAGGACTTCATCCCTCTGCAAATTAATGGCGACCAATGGCTGAACCAGCACTGTGGACATAAATCATGTGAAAGAACAGCGAGAAATGAGTACAAGGCTTTTCTTTCTATTTAGTAATTTATCAAGGGAAGTGGCACATTAATAAACAGATCTCCCTTGAGGTGTGGGAGTAACAGAGATAAATATGACTGTCAAATCTGGCCTGCTTCCTTCTGTTAGAGAAGGAGGAGACTGTGGGAATGCAAATGCAGAAAACAATATCTATATCTGGAAAGACACATATTATTTGTAGGACAGAAACACTGACAACTCAGCTGAGATGGAGCTCCATCACACTTGGTGCAGTACATACAGAATAAAACACAGACGCTATCTAAAGTAGCTCATCTAAATAGATGACACTGGGAAACAGGGACACAGAAAGAATTAACAACTTCATCAAGGAAGTATGGCTGGGGAGGACTGGGAACAGCACCCAGGTCTTTCCAGGTTGTGGCTCATGTATTGAATCAAGATGCCTTATGGCTGGAGTGAGGAAACAAAAGATAAAAAAGTTCAGTTAGTTCAAATATTATTCGTATGTTGTGGTCAGAGCACAGTTTTGATCATTATGATCTAGACCCAAGCATCCCTCATGTTGCTTGGTCCAGGGCTCTGGCAGGGCCCAGATTTCGTGAACCAGATGTGAATTTTGGGAATGTTCCACTCCAGTCTTTAGGCAGAGCCAGCCTTTGCTGAGGGGAGTTCATTTGCTCATTTTGATTTTGCATCCACAGTGCCCCTACAAACTGGCTGCTCCTTTTCTGGCTCCCAGAGGAAGTGCTACTTGCCATGGCAGAACAGGGCTGGAATCTGCCAGCTGCAAGCATTAGGAAAGTTTGAGTCTAGTCCCTCCAAATCATGGGACAGCTTTAACATTGAGGTGTTTTTTATAGACCACTGAGTGCTCTTTCTGTTTGCTACCTGATCCTTGAGTCATGTTTTCTAGTATCTCCCTGCTCCATGAGGCTGCAGAATGCAGTTATACAAAATGCTATGTTCGGCATATATGCACAATTTGACTTTTAGGAGAAATTCCCAATACTGTCAGTATTTCAGTAAAGGCATTGCAGCTGGCAACTCTTGAAGCTTCTTAGGTGTAGGACAAAAGTCACAAGAGTGATTGGTTCAAGTGCCAACATAGCCTTGGACTTCCAGTGGGACCTCAGGCAAGTCCTTCATCTTGTGAGATGAAGGACATTATGGGTACTAAGGGGACGGTGGTACTAAACCCCATCGATTACACAACCCCCAGGCATGATAATGAACAGAACCACTTAGGTACATGAGTGAGTCATGTGGAGACTGGGAGACTGAAGCCTAGCCACTGGTCTCAGGGAAATGTTGACACAAACTTCTGCGAGCCAACAAAAATCAAGGAACTGTTTGGTCATACTGGCAGGATATATTTTACCTCCTTGCACATCTCGTTCGCTCTGTCACATTCCAGCACTGTCGTCAGGACAGAAAGTTTATGCTCTTGCAAAGTGCTGGGCTTGTATTTGGTGATATGCAACCAAAATCAGTCTCTCCAACCAACTAGAGGAAAATAGCTCATACTCCTGTCTGGGCAAGTTACTGTTTTATTCAGAGTGTTCAACAAGATATAGCCATGGCAAGCTTTCTGGGGAGACCACCGCTGGAAAAGTCAGGTAGAAATACAGTGCTGTGCTCATCGAGGGAAGGAGCTGGAGCAGCTGAGCCCTCCTGCACTCCTGTGCGGATGACAGGGATTACCAGCTGGACCCCATGGCCAAGTGGCATTTTTTACCCTTAGAAATCTTTATTTTAAAAATAGGAGACCTGAACGCTGCTCTCATTGCTTTGGAGGGATGAGTTGTTCCAGGCAGGGCTAGGACTTGGGCAGGCTCTCTGGTACTCGGGTATTGAGGAACATTGTGATATGGCCCATCCCCAGCTCCTGTCCATGCCACCCCAGAGGTCTGCAGGTGGGTCAGGCCTAGGCAGAGTTTCCTCTGGATGAAGTCAGTTGTTCCACTTAGCAGTGCTGAAACACCGGGGGAGGCCAAAATCGTACAGTAGTAACTCACCATGTATTGCAGATCCACAAACAGGACTGGCAGGGGTGGAAATTACTTCGTGCCCAAATGATTGACAATTGCTAATAGGGTCCAGGCACTGGCAGGTTCCCTCGGAGGGGGAGAGCTTGAACTTTGTGCCTGAGCTGCCAAATTGGTTTTCTTAAAACTCTTAATTTACTTTCGGGGCTTCTGGAGCCTCGCCTCCTTCATTAATTGGATGGTCGGCATTGTGCTCGCACTCGTTTGGTTTCCGCTCTCTTCTCACACAAGCACACACACAATTTCCAAGGGCCGCCCTGGCTCTGACGTGCAGCTCTTCTGGCCCGTTGCTCCTGCCACCGAGTCAACAGGGACAACTGCGTTCATGGAAACCTTGCAGGGCCTTTTCCCTTTTAATTTTAAGTTAATCTAGTGCTGATGAAAGGGGGTGATGGACAGCCTTCCGTTTATGCCCCGAAGAGAGCGAAGCAAACGGGCATTCATGGTGCTGCCTGAGGCCTGTCATTCAGCGCCCAGCAGAGAGGAAACCTCCTGTCAAAGTGCAGCTGGTCCCTGCGGCGCTCCTGGCTCCTGAACATCGCACAGCAGTCACGAGTGCCGCAGGTCTCAGCACCTCTCATGCCCCCACAAGAAGGGAGCAGACCACTGCTTTTGTCTGACAGTCTCCCTTTCCTACAGTGTCCCGGTTTTCGAGCCCACGGGTGACTCCAAGATTAAGTCGAAAACGAGCCCTGTCTATTTCCCCGCTGTCTGATGCCAGCATTGATCTCCAGACGATGATCAGGACCTCCCCAAACTCTCTGGTGGCGTATATCAACAACTCCAGAAGCAGTTCAGCCGCAAGTGGTTCTTACGGCCATTTATCTGCTGGGACAATCAGGTAAAGCTCTGGGACCGGCTCTGTTCAGCTGCATAACCATCCCCCCAAAAGGAGGGGTGATCCTCCAGCAAGGGAGACCTTCCCTTCCTTGCAACCTTTGCTTTTGTGCATTGGGGCTGCATAGTGTATTAAATAAAAGTCGCCATCTGGTTTTGCATGTGGAAGGGTACTTCGTGGCATATGGGGGGTGAATTTTGCTGGATTGGGATTATTGGTTACCAGGTTTCCAGTAATTACAGTATGATCATGACTCCCTGCAAGCAGAAACAGAGAATAAATTTGTCTAACAAAATGCTTATTGTGAACAGTTGGACTGGTTAAGAAACCCTTTGATTTAAGAGATTGCCCCAAAGTGTTCTCCAAATTATTGGCCCACATTCTTAAAAAAAAATGTTGTCTGGGCAGATTGAAGAGCCTAATTCTAAAAACATATTTAAAACAAATCTAAGCCCTTGAGTAAAGTTTTGTTCAAATCTTAATTAAAAAGCACTTACATTAGGCAGCTCACTGTTGTCAATTTCTGCCGTGATTGCTTCACCCAAGTTTCACAATGTTATTATTCTTTTTATTACTTAACTGTTAAAAATGTTAGATCTAATTAACACTGATGTTGCAAAGCAAGGGTTTATAAAGATCATGCACTCCTAAAATTTGTAGGGGCAAACAGAGATATTGCTATTAGTAACTGTAACATTAATTTTATAAGTTACTTTATCCAGCAGCATCATTTAGAAACTGACTGTAAAATCTAACATAACACTAACTTAAACAAATTGCAACTCCTTGGCTGGTAGTCATGTTTTTCTAGTCTTTACTTGTTGTTGTTAATTGGGCATACCTGTAGCATCTCATCTTATACTCAGATTTTAAGCTTTTCAGAGTAGCATCCACTATTTTCAACAAATCAGCAGAGTGCAGAGTCTGACCCCAGTGGTCATTTGTTGGCTTCCAATGGAATAATTAAGTAATAATAAAGAATTTGAAACTTTTCTCAGTGTTCTAAAAGTGTATCTTAAATGTCAGTAATTGTAAAATGAGTTATGTAAATAACAAGGTAACTGTCAGCAAGTTGGGGTAAAAGAAATTTTTTGTTAATATTTTAACAGTGTCTTAGTGGTAGGAATTAAATCCTTTCTCACCCGCTCAGACCCAAATCTTAGTAGCACTCAGAAAGTAATTTTTGGACTTTGCTGTAACATAGTAAAGCTGGTCAGCAGCCTGCCATCACACCTCATTTGCTGCAGTGTGTATTTAACTTCCACAGCTCTTTTACACTGTAGTGATTTTTGCCCTTTATTCTTTTGGTCAAGTTGTCATTAACTGGTTTGGAACAGAAATACTAATTGTATGGTCACCAGCAATAAGTATTTTCTCTAAAAGCAAAATTGGAAATGAAGTGTGTTGCTAATTATGACCCTGTTCTCTGAGCACTCACACCGTGGGCAGTTTTAGTCATGCAAGAGAAAATACCATTAGCGTAAAGGTTCAGGGTAGCCACCTATTAAAAGTGGTAAATAATCAATTTTGGGGCTGAGAGTCTGTGGTTCCTGCATCAGCCACCTAGCGTACAGGGAACAGAGCATCTCCTGTGTTTCTCCATCTCTGCCAAGGGGATTCACCCCTGGGAATGAACCCCTTCTTTTCCAAATGCAGAACTTCATTTTTAATGCTGTCGGCTGCTGCATCCTGACTCAGACCTGTTGCCCCCCGTTAACACCCAAGCAGCCGGGAGCTGGTGGTGTTTCTGGTCACCGCTGACCTAGATCGGAGCTGAGCCAGTGACCTACATATGAAGGGTGACATACTTCAGCTGTGTCCTGAGCCAGCACTCCCCTCACCTGAATGCAGAGTAAATTGTATGGTTTTGGACTATGTTAAATGGATAGTACTTCATCCCCACTGTGATCTGTGCCAGGTGAGCCAGGTGATGCTGGTTTTTTTATATTCAGGGTAGCATAACCCCAAGGTTGCGAGTCTGCTGAATAGGTGTGCCTGGGAAAACCCGGGAGCCTTGGGGGCTGCAAAGCCAGATGTTTCCAAGTCCCATCCTCTTCTGCACTCCCTGCCAAGGGCTTTGGTTGTTTTTAAACACAGGAAGCACAGAAATTACAATCAGTCCAATACATGGGTCAAAATGATTCACAAGTTTGCTGAGGTGCACACAAGACAAATCCTGTCTTTGCAGTAAAGCAGGCTGTCAGGCTTATTGTGGCATTGAAGGCATCTAACTGGGGCATTGTAGCTTGTCTCCTGGAGTCTCCAGGAAGCCAAACTTAAATCAGTCGCTAGTTAATGTGATGAATATTGTTTAAAATAACTCCTTATTGTTTTTCTTCCTCCTATTGCTGCAGTCCAGCATTCAGTTTCCCCCACCCCATTAACCCCGTGACGTACCAGCAGATACTGACCCAACAGAGAGGCCTGAGCTCAGCCTTTGGACACACTCCTCCCCTGATCCAGCCATCCCCGACTTTCCCTCCACGGCAGCACATGGCAGTCATCTCTGTCAACCCACCGCCAGCACAGATCAGCAGCAACAGCAACTGCATCTCTGACTCCAGCCAGGTAGGAACGGCCATCCTGGCTCTCTGTGCACAGCACACAGGGAGATAGAGGCACAGTCATCATGGACTGAGCACTTCCCTTCATGGTGGCTGTGAGCTCTTTTTACTCAGACTCCCCCTTTACATCGCTTTTTCTTCCTCCTGGCAAAGCTTCTCTGGACTAGTCAGAGCCAGATTTTGCACCCACTTCCCTTTCTTGCACACACACGTACCTACCCATGCAGGGACCAAAGGCCTTGATCCATCAAAACATTGAACATGATATGCCGGGTCATCCCAGGCAGCAAATCTCCTTGAACACGTGTTATCTGCTGTTGAAATCGAGGGAATTCTGCACATGCTGGAGTGTTTTGCCAGTTGAGCACCCAAGCACTGTGAACCAGGCTTTATCAGTTTCTTCACGAATCCCTCCTTCCTTTTTCCTACTGACATGAATCATGCCAATGTTTTTAAAACACTTTATTCCTTTCCTCTTTAACAAATAAATGCATCCTACCTAGGACCTCTAGCCATTTTACTTATTGTTTCTTCATTTTTAGTAGTGCCTCTCTACGGTATCCACGCTGTTGATTTTTACTGTTAAGGTTTGCAAAACCAGAGGCCAGATTTTGAAAACTAGGAATGCCACGATGTGTGTGAAATCCCACAACTCAAATGTGTCCTTTCAAAGACCTGTGAGTTCACACAGGCACACGTATCTCTGCACAAGCCCTCCCCATGCACAGGGTTAGTGAATATGTCTGGCACATGTTTAATCATTTTTCCTTCCTATTTTCATTCCTTGGAAGTTTAAATTGCAGTTGCTTTCTCCCCAAAGACTTATTTCACCTCATTTCACACCCGTTTCAAATTGTTGTTTTAGTTGTATCATACTGAACTTTTCAGACTGGTTTATTGTTTTAGGGCTTCTCATGGCTGCTGTGCTGCAAACTCTGTTTGTTATTGAAGGTTATTTGATTGATTGATTTTGTTTTCTTCTTAGGAACTGGCTACCAAAATAATGTGGCTGGCAGGAATTATGCCTCTGTTTAATAACTTGCAGGACCAATCTTGAGCAATTAACAAGAGTGTATTTAAAATGCTAATGCTCCAATTTTATGCACATACAATGGGATGTTTTTTCTCCTGAAGTTGTTCTCATTTTTTAAGAGCTTAGCAAAATATACACATAGCCTTTCATGCACCCAGCACGCCAGAGCCCTCACATGTAACCAGAGCCCCCCACTCCCCCCAGGAGTTCATTTTCTCAACAAATCATTTCATCGTATTGAGAAATAAAATCCTAGCTTGGGTGGGGGTTGCATAAGGTTTTGATGCTTGGACAGGGACTGGATTGCTCTGAAATGGAGTGACAGCAGCAAGGCCAAGATCACTGGTAAGCTTGCAGAAGCCGATGCTGCCCTTGATGCTTCCCTTCTTCCATCTCTCTGACTTGAACAAACCCACACAGGCTAGGTTTTCATGTGAAACCCGGGCCAGCAGGCCAATAGCGTGCTGTCCCCTGTCACTTCTGAAATTCAATCTTGTTTTTAAGTTAATTTTAAACGAGGAAGTGGGCTGCAGTGTGTCTCTCATCCCAAACCCCAGTGCCATATCTCATATGGTTTTCTTTCCTAGAGCAAGCAGAGCAGCGAGTCAGCCGTGAGCAGCACAGTCAATCCAGTAATTAACAAGCGCAGCAAAGTCAAGACTGAAGTCGAGGGCTTGCCCCCAGCATCCCCAACCACACAGGTAACTTTCCTGGTGCAAGACATGTTGTGGGGCCAAGGCACTGAGCTGCTGGGTCTAGTTGTCTTTGAGAACGATACTCTTGGCACCTTTTGCTGCAGCTGGGAGCAAGGCATCAAAGTCTGCCAGGCAGGCAGGTGTCTCCTGGAGCATGAAGCCCAGCAAGGCTCAGGGCAGAGCTGCAGTGACTTAGTGAAGCATTCGATGGGTGCTTGGGACTCGGCTTGCTGTTGCTGTACTTAGATAGGAGAAAAAGGGAGGGAATATTTCAAGTGTGATAATTTAAAAATGATACCTGAGTTTTCTGCACTACAAAGCAAGCAGCATTAGTGACTCAGAGCAAACATAGATTATGAGGGAATCTTGCATGTAGGTAGAAAGCTTGCAAAAAAAGGACGACTTCTGGATTCAACAAGAATTGCTCCTAGAAACATCCTTTACACTGGTGACACAACATTTGACACCAAGAAGGGCCCAAAGGCTTTTGCTTTCTTTCCAGAGCTCTGTGATTGCAAACTGTTTAATGGCTGACAGTATCCATCTGACCGTCCTTTATCACAACTGTAAACTATCAGGAGTGCTCTGGGCACTTCATTTTCATGAAATATTAGGCTGTGTTATTGTCAAGTGAATGGAAGAGTTGATGACAAATTTCTCCTTCTGCCCTGGTTCAGGAGCAGGTCTCAGCATGATGCATGGGGACAACAACGTGTGCAGTCATCAGGGGGCTGGTAAAATTGATGAAGATAGCATATCAGGGAAAGATAAACATGCTGTAGTCAGCACGATTAGGGCAAAGAGGCACCTCTCTGGAGCTTTGAGTTTAGGAGCACATCTACACGCTGCTGCAAAAGCATATGCCCCGAAAACCAATCTGGCTACCACCCAGGCTAATAGGGCCACGTGTTTATTTCTTGCAGCAAATGAAAAAAGATTTGAAAACCATCACTGCCTTTCTCAAAGCATCTGTAGCAGAGGGGATGTGGGACAGACAGCTGCTCACTCAGTGGCTGTCATCCTCCGTTCTCTGCTCTGATGTGAAGAGATGTGCACCTATCTGCAGGGAGCACTTGGATGACATCAGCCCAGCTCACCCCTGCAGCCATGCCCCAGAGTTTCATCCACTGGGTTTTATGGTGAAATAAACACTAAAAGAAGTGGTGGTGGGGGGGGGTAAAGTGGTGCAAAGAGGTTTGATTAGAATAGCAAGGTGAAATTAAGAGAAAGAAAATACACACTGGTCATCTAGTAATTCCTAATGAGGAGATCTGTGATGTAATACCCCAAGGGAAATGTAGGCTGCACGTCTTGCAGCATTTCAGTATTGACTGGGAAATTACTGGAAAGTACCTTGTAAGAGACAGCCCATTCTTGGCAAGGAGATCAGGTTAGAAGTCTGAATGTAGTGGGTGTCTCCTCTTCAGTTGGTCTAAGTGACAGCAACTTGTTAAATTTGGAGATTCCTGTTCTGCAGGGGACTGTGCTGAAAAGTTGAGTTACAGTCAGTTAATTATTGATTGATATATTTCTTGCAAAGTATGAAGCTCATCCATCCCAAAAAAAGCATACATGTGTGTGTTTTGTTTTGGAAATGCTGTACTGGAAACGCCTTGTGAGTTGTGGTTTGGGTGTTTAAAATCCTTGGCTAGACAGTATCTCCCATGATGGCTTGTGCTATAAAAAATGCAATCCAGACAAGATTTGTGGGACACAGTGGAGCACCCAGCATGAGGGACCTGAGTTACTGTGCTCTTACAATGCCACAATAGCTTCAGTAGAGATTCAGATTAACATTGAACTAGCCAAAAAAACAAGTCAAGCCTCTTCAACAAATTAAAATGGTTTCAATTCCTTTTTTCCAATAGAAAGTATACAAATTTTGGCAAAATAAGTTTTCTAGTAGAAAATTTCATTTTTCCAGAGACCACACTTTGCATGGAGAGAAACATTTCAACACAAATAATCTTCACAGCTCAACCAAATAGGAATTACAAGAAAAAGAAGCTGCTGTTTGAACTTTCTCAGACTATTGCTCTGGGCTCTGATATAGTTTGAATCTCCAGAAGTCATTCTGTAAATTACTACAGCTTCTTATCCCAAGAGCCAACTTACAATGTTTTTTTTTTTTAAATTAAGAGCTAATTAAATCAGATCTCTTCCTCTACATATCTAAACTTTTGAATTTAAAAGTCACAGCTGGCATGTATGTCATGAGCTAGTTAATGAAAACTGTTGAACTTTCATACCGTACATCTCACTTTCCAAGCCATATAATGCCATCAAGTCACTGTTCATTGCAGTCTCTCAGTAGGGCATTGGGAAGGTGTTGGTGGGGAAGGAGATGGCAGACCGAAGGTCCATTTGGGCAGGTCAGAGGCAGTTTGAGATGGGTCTGGCTGTGTCTACACACTTATGGGGCCAACTGGAGCATCAGATTATGAGGAACAGCATCTGATGTGGTCAGTCACCCCAGACGCTCCTGTCTAAAGCTGCCCCATAGGCGGGATGCTGGGCAGTAGTAGTAATTGAAAGGAAAGGGAATGAGGGGGGTCAAAACCTGCAGGGTTTTTATTGTTAAATTCCCATCCCAATATTGGCTGCTGATTGCCTTGTCTGTAGTGCAAGTGTCCAACACACACAGAGCTGACAGTTGTCCTTACCTCTGGATTGTACTAATTATGTTGTATGTTACACTGTTGTGTAGGTGCCAATGCTTGAATCCTCATAGCAGCCATAAAAAAATCTTCTGTGCTTCATTTAGCACTGAGGAGATGCCAGACAGAGAAGTTAAGGAGAGAGCTCACAGCATAGCCAGCATTAAACTAACTCATTTATGAGTCCAGAGCCCCTGGAGCTCCACTCTGCAACCCACTCATCATGGGGTCTTCTCAAATTTGTCGATCTCAGAGGAGTGCTTTGGGGGCTCACAGCTTTGTCCCTGTGGAGCACCCTGAAGGCATAAATCTTTGGGTAAGGGTTAGGCATAATTTTCTCATCTATTGAAAGATGCAGAAAACAGGACCCCCCTTTCCCAACCCATGTCAGATGAGTGCAGTAACCACTAGGATTTGACTGCTCTGTGGTTTCTTCATGGTCAGTATTTCCCTACTCCCCCCAGATCAGAAGTTTTGCTCCAGCAAAGGACAAAACCAAAGGTCAAAAGCCAGCCTTTTCCTTTCTCCAGCCTTTCCTGGGACTGCCCGTGGTCTGGCTGGAGCCAGCCACTGCTGCAACTGTGGCTTCAGGGTGCTTCGTGTCTTGTCATTAACTCTGATCCATCTCTACCAAAACTCTGTAACTCATTATTTCACAGTAATCAAGGATGTTATGTTGCCACAGTGAGCATGGTTTTGTGATCAGTTGATACTTGCCCTGTAATCTATGAGTGACGGAGGAATTTAGATGAAAGAAGTTCACCTTATACAATGCACCGTTGTGTGTTGCAGGAGCATCTGACAGACCTGAAAGAAGACCTAGATAAGGATGAATGTAAACAGGAGCCTGAGGTTATTTATGAGACGAACTGTCACTGGGAAGGGTGCACAAAGGAATATGACACTCAAGAGCAGCTCGTCCATGTGAGTAATGGTTGGGAGGAAACCCCAGCAATAAATTTGGGTTTCTGTGTATTTGTCCTCATTTTTTATCACTAGCTGCTGTACAGCTAGAGCTCACTCTGGGAGCCACTAAAGGTGCAAATCAGAGATACGGTGTGTAAACACTGCCAAAGCAGGTCACTGCTCCCTGAGGAGTTTAGCTGCAAGAAGCCTCTCATAGATTATTTGATGTTTCTCTCTTCTCAGCTGCTGAGGCTGCAGTTTCAGTCTCCGTTGTGCATGACCCAATGGCAGAAGGCTCTGTGCAAAGGACCTGATCACAAAACAGAGAAGAGCACTAAGCCCTTCCCTCTGCGCTGGCCATATTCAATGAGCTTCCCCACACACCTACAGCAGCTATGGGTCAGGGATCATCCATATTGTCCCCAGTCCTTGTCCAGGCCATGAAAGCATTTTATACTGCTGTGATGTGAGCTGTGGGGCCATATCTCTTAGAGGCTGTTGACCTGCTCAGCTCATGACTCCCACAAAAACAGAGCACTTCCACAGTTTGGAGACGTGCTCCAATGTCTCCATCAGGGCCCAAAATATAGAAAGTGGGTTGATTTTTTAAAAATTGGAAATAGAGCTTCTATGATCACAGTGATGTCCCCAAACTGGTGTCAAAACTCTCTGAAGGATGCCCAAACTAAGTTATTAATCAGATTTTCAGTTCTAATTAATTCCAAGAACCTTTTGTGTGCTTTGCTTCACCTGGGAATCCACCGTTTGGTTTCCTCTGGATGCTGGGGTCATCAAATCCCTCAAACTTGGAGCAAGTACCTGTGAAATTAGACATGATCTGTGTCTGAGCCCCATCCTGCCCCCAGCCCAGTGCCCTCTCAGTCCTCATTTTGGGTTTCTGGTGTGAGCCCCATTTGTTTGAAGCCAGCCCAGAGCTGCTGGGAATTCACCAGCCCAGCAACCCTGTTGCTTGCAGCAAAATGTTGGATTGAAAATTTTTTGTGACAGGACTAGCTATCTTCTCCTTTCCCTTTAGCCTTTTACTGCCTTCCTCAGATAGGTTCCATGCCTGCCAGGGGCCACCCATGTGTGGCTCACGTGTAGCCCTTTTCCTGAGGGCTCATGTCAGCTCTCACCCTTTTTTATATCTCTTAATTTTAGTCATGTTTAGATGCCACCAAGTAGGCATCAGTCTCAATTTCCCCAAGCTCAGCATGCAAACATTATCATAGCCCAGAGGGACCAACTCTGAATGATAATTTTGGGTATATGCTCTTCTTCCATCTAAGGCTAACACCTGCCTGCCTCTGCCAGAAGTCACTGGTTCAGTGCAGCAAGTCCTTGAGAGTAGACAGATATGGAAATGGTTTTCAGGGCCAAATGAGTGATAAGGTGCTTAATGGGTTGCACATTGCATGCCACAGGGCGTTGCTTTTCTGGGGTTAAACCACAGCAGCCCTGTCAGATAGGCAGGGCTCACATTTGTCCAGCAGTGTTTGCATGTTTCTCTCTCAGATGTAAGAAAAACTCTTTAATTGTGCCCAGAGCAAAGTGCAGGGCAGATCCAAGCAGCTCAGCACAATTTATTTCCAGAGAAAACCCAAAGAAAAATATTTGACAAAACGTCCAAGATTTTCCTAAATTTGGAAGGTTATAAAAATGGAGATTTCTGTACTATGATTACTAGCAACATGGGGTTTTGGATTTGGGATGCCCAAAATATACATGTAAATGAAATACAGATGTCGTGGGCCAACTTCTGAGAAGGTGGCATCCCACTGTGCATGGAAAAACTCTAGTTTGTGTGCAGAGCAAAGTACCTGGGTGTGAAGGGTCCATTCTCCATACCACAGTGAGCAGTGTGCCTGTGGGAGAAGTGCGTGTCAGTGGGGAGCAGCAGAAGTGAGGACATATTTTTGCAAGCACCACTGCTGCTCCCAGCCTCAAAGGTCACACTCAATTTGAGAGAAGCCCAGGCAAAGCCTCTGGCCAGGTGGGGGTTTCATGGGGGCTATATAGCCATAGCTGCAGTGTGGTGAATTGTACAACTGCTCCTCCACCGTGTGATGGGAAGCAGATGTTGCCCAGAAGTGAGTTGATATGCCTGAAGGGGGACTACAGTCCCTCTCCCATAAATGTGTCTTCCTCTGGCCCAAGCAGAACCAAACAGGCAAGCCTGCGCACTCCCTCCCTCCTAGCACTGCCATGCATAGTCTTGATTGCAAGTCAGACTCCCACACAAACAGAGCCAGGCGATACATCTTCCCCATCTGGTCTGGACGTGGTTTAGTGTGTCCTTAGGTCTCCTGGGGGGTTCACCAGATTTCCACCATCTGAGGCTAAAATCTCACACTGATGCCATGTTATAAAACCAGAACTATAGGCAGCTGAGCTCCAAACCCATACAAAACCTCTCCCAAACTTAGCCTACCCTGACCCTCCTGACACATGGCTTTGGCTCTCAGTGTTTACCCATGGTGCCCAAGGGATCAGCTGAGTGCCCCTGGGTAGACTTGGTGCCAGAAGCAGAAGGTCCCTGTCCCCAGGATTAGGCCACAGCACATGGAGCATTGGGGCTGGATTCGGTAGGGACTTTGAAGGTTAGTGACTCTGTTTTAATGCGGTTCTGTGTCCTTGGGCTGCTTTGCCACCCCGAGAAAGTCTGATCCTGAGCCACAACATGTGTGCCTGGCCTTGGCCGGGGGGTTGAAGGCGGAGACTGGAAAAAAATCTCAGCGCAAAAAAACCCAAAATCCAAACCCAAAGTGGTTTATTTTAGGATTTCCTGTCAGTGAATGTCTGCTGAAAACACAGGAGCGAGGACAGGCATTATTTTTGGCAGCAAGACCCCATTCAGAGAGACAAGGCCACCACAAGAACAGTGTTGCCGATGGGCTGGTCTCTGTCTCTGTTTATTTTTGGCAGGACTTCATCTGCCCTGGGCTGGGAAAAAGTGACCCTCATCTTCCTCCCAGGGTGGATGAAGGCACCATTCTGGGTCTGGGTTTTCAACACCCCAGCACAGGATTTCACCGACCTGAGCAATTAGCAGTAATTGAGGCTGCTGAGCTTTCCCTGGCGCATAGCTTGCAGATGCTGTCATTTCCTGCCAGCTGCCAGCACAGGAGAGCAGGTGGATGTGTTAGGGCCGTCGTATGGGCTGGCGTGCAAGCAGGCTTAGAATCATAGAACTGTAGAATCATTTAGTTGGAAAAGACCTTTAAGATCACCAAGTCTAACTGAGGCTTGTCTCCTCCTCTCCCGCATCCTCCAGCAGTGCCCAAGGAAAAGGGTCCCAGCTGCGTAAATGAGGCACAGGAGGGTTTGGCAGAGACAAAAATGACACTGTCATCCTACCCAACAGTGGCATCAGGCAGACCAGGAGACGCTGAGAGGGCTTCTCTCTCCCTGGCACCATGGGTCCCTGTTGCTTTTTCAAACCTCCTGTTTATAGCTTTTTTGGACCCAGTGCCTGGGTGCTGTGCGTGTTCTCCTGCAGGCCCCACCAGATTGCAGAGCTGGCTCCCATGTCCGTGGTGTTATCTGTGCACCTGGGGCCCAGGTGCAGTGCCTGACCACAGGCACTGGGGAGGGAACGGCTGGCTTTCAGAGCACCCTGCGTGCTTTGCTGGCATCAGCTCTTCCAGAAGTGACCTGCTTCTCCCTTCTCTCCTACTAGCACATCAACAATGATCACATCCATGGGGAGAAGAAGGAGTTTGTCTGCCGCTGGCAGGACTGCACGCGGGAGCAGAAGCCCTTCAAGGCTCAGTACATGTTGGTGGTGCACATGCGAAGGCACACCGGAGAGAAGCCACACAAGTGCACGGTGAGCTGGCAGGGACACATGGTGCATCTCAGCTTGGCAAGTAGGACGCTGGACTCTGGTGGTCACGTGAATGTGTGTGCAGACACAGGCATGGCTTCAAGCAGTGATCTCCCAGGGTACCTGCTGGCACCCAGCTCAGGGCCAATCCAGCCCTCCATGTCCAGGTTATAGCTACTTGCAGGTTACACGCTGGGGATGGGGCAAGTGGTCAGGAGGGTGGTTGACGTGTTGGTGGGTAAAACTGCATTTCCTTGAGGAAAATTTGTTCAGCTCTACCAGAGGGATCCAGAGTGACTCAGGACAAGTCCACCTGAGGTAGAAAACCAGCCAATTTAGTTGCTTACATCCAAGAAGGAAATCCAGTAACCCCACACTGTGCGGAACCACCTAACCTTGGTTGTGTCTAATCCAGCATCAGCCAGTACTGCTGCTGGGTCTGCAAGTTTCCCTCACCCAGGTACTCAAGTGTGCACACAAGCCTTCCAGCCTGGGGAGCTGGGCTAACACCTCCTGCCTCTGCTTTCTTAATCCAGAGGTGAAGTCAACTCCTGGGTGTTTAAACCCCAAGAGGAGCTCAGTCCCCAGTCTTCCTACATGCAAGCAGCACTATGCCTGGTGTTAAACATGGCCTGAGGAAGAACATGGGGTGCTGTTTTGTATCTCAGCCCTGTGGGTACAGGCTCATCTAGCACGTGGGGGAGCTAGGCTCACCTCCTCAGCCTTGAGATATTAAAGCCTATATCTGCCCTCACACATGGAGTCTTCCACTGCGCTGCTGGCAGATGTGGGGCAGCCAAGGATGCCTGATGGCGGGCACAAGAGAGAAGCATGCTGTGGAGTTTAGTGGCTGTGGCCAACTTCTGGGAAAGGAGAGGTGTTCACCATCTCCTTCCACATATGCTTCAGCTCTTTTCCCTCCCAAAGGTCCATCCCTATCTTTTGATATCCTCTGCTCCCTGCCTTCTCCTCCTGCCAGTTTTTCACACCTCCTCCACTGTCAGCATTATGCCATTCCTCTCCCTGGAGTCTCAGATGAGTGTCTCTGCTCAGCAGATGTGTGAGCCTTCCTCCCATATCTTCCTCCTCTTCTGTTGCATTAGTCGCTTCCAGCCCTGCTCCCTCCCTGGCTCTGCCCCAGCTCCTGCTTACAAATATTAGGATATGTATGATTTGCTTGCTGCATGACTCCTTTATCAATCTTCCAGCCCTGCGTTCATTTAATTTAGAGCATAAGCTCCCCAGGGCACAGGGCCATGTCCTTTGTTTTAATCTTCTTAAGCACTTTGACCAGTTCTAGTGCTTTACCAATCTTCCTTAAATGTACCAAGGAATATTGATCGTTAGTGTGTTACAAAGTGAGTGGTGAGGGAAAGTCTAGCCCTGCCCTTGCAGGTAGAGGGACTCGGAAGACAAAAAGCATGAGGGACTGCCTCCTTCTCAGTGCTGTAATGGAGCAGGAAAAAGCACCACCACACAATCCTGCCTCTTTCAAGCCTCAGTTGTATCACACTGGAGCAATGCCACAACTGTGTGTGTTTGAGTCTCAGGTCATCCTCTACCTGCTGGAGAGCTGCAGTCCCTTCATGTGTGATATGTTGCAGCAGGTCTCCCCAAACTGGAGTACCACCGGTTTCCAACTGCCTGGGATACATCGCAGCTCTGCAGACTGTGCCCTTCTGTGGCAGAGCATTCCTTGTTCAAGTCTGGCAGTGATTTTTTAAAGCACCATTTGTTTCGGACAAGAAGTTTGTGGTGTACAGAAAGCTACAGATGAGCCCAGTTGCAGCCTGGGATTCGGATAAGGTTTATTTCAACAGATGACAGACAGAACTCCCACTGACATAATCAAATCCACGCGTAAGAGTGGGAACAACTGCTTTGAACATGCACAGGCTGCTTTACTGAGAAGCTCTTATTTGAAAATGTGGCCTCAGTACTTTTGCTCTTAATAACTGCATTCTTGTGTCAGCATCCAGTAAAACCAGAATGGACACATGAGTTGCCACATGCTGAGTTCCCTTTGTTTTCCAGCAAGTGGAATGATGTAGTTCAATAACTCTAAGCGACTTGAGTTGTAAAGGACTGTTTGCACAGGGCAAGAGAAGAAGGAGGTATACTGTGCTACCTCAAAGTTGTGGCATGTTCTATGGGCCAGATGGACTAATAAAAGTTGTCTGAGGAAGGGGAACTGGATCCATCCCACTCCAACAAAGCTGTAGAAAGAATCAGCTCTTGCAGGATGTTCCTACTTTTGCCCTTATGTCCTTAAGTTTGCCTTATGTCCACCGTCCCTATGCTAGACCTTAAAGGGAAGCTTAAGTAACCCTACTTCTTCTACAGCGCAACAAAGTTATATGAGATCAACCTGTGCCTACTTGCTTCATGGGTTTCATGGGCTGCATGTTTGCCTTACTCTGTAGCAGTGCTGGCAAGCTGTATGCCCATGGAGCACAAGGGGACAGGTACTGTTGCTAATGCATGTAGCTGCCTTTGGCCTCTGCCCAGAAGGGCAAGATCTCTGGACACAAAGGACCACTCAGCTGCCCACGGGGAAATCAGACACAGCTGTGGCATGACCTGTCTTGTTATGACACCAGTTTCTTCACTGGCCAAATCTCAAACATAACAAGTCCTGTCACATCTGGATTGAACTTGTAGACACATTTAAGTGATCTGACTAATATACAAAAGTTTGTGGCTTGCATACATTACTACAGGAGGGGCTGATTGTTGAAATTTAAAGTGTGTTTTAAGGTGCTTGCATATGAACAGCAAGTGAAGCATTTAGCTAGAATTTGGAAGTGAGCTTTGCATTTCTTAAAGCCTCTTCTGGTGTTTGTATGTTCCCATTTATTTTGTAAAGAGCTTTTAAGATGACCTGTTTGGTTTGAAGTGAAATCCTCCCATGCTGTAGACCGGGCAGGTGCAGGGAGAAGCCTCTAGACCAGCCAGAGTGGAGGATGGCAGGACTTAACATCAGCCAGAGCCTCATCATGTCTCCCAAGCTGCTCCTTCTCACTGTGTGGGCAGCTGGTTTCCTTCCAGGAGGAAAGTTCCTAGCCTGTTTTGTCATCCAAAAATCCATCTGTCTTCAAGATTGAGAGTCTTGTTTTTTAAACTGGTAATGTCAGACAGCCTGACCACAGCATCCTTCAAGAGTAGACCCAAGCTGTAATTTGGGAAACTTTAAAGCTTGCTAGATTTCTGCATGTGTGTTAGAGAATGGTCTGGTATTTCCAGCACTGATACTAGTGAAGTTGCAAGGCTGGTCAAACCATCAAGAATCCATCAGTTCTCTGGGTGGGAAGGAGAAGGCCTCTGTTTCTGAGTGTGTTAGCTGCAGAGGAATGTCAGGAGGGGCTAAGAAAGCCCTGGGAGGAGTGGAGGGGTGTTCAACCCTGCTGGAAAAAAAGAGTCTCTTGTTGAAATGTCAGGTGGGTACCCAACAATGAGCAGCACCTTAAATATGACTCACTACTGAAATTCTCAGCCTGCCTATGGAAGCGAATTCTCCCAACAAAGTGGATGTTGTTCTCTAAAACACAAGCCCTTTAAAGGGAAGGAAAAAAAGAAAGAATGAGAAACAGATGAGAAAGGTTTAGGCAGGGGGAAAACCAAATTTTTCTGGTTAATTAATCACTCCTCTTGTGTTTTTTTATTTTAGTTTGAGGGTTGCTCCAAAGCCTATTCCCGCCTGGAAAACTTAAAGACACACCTGAGGTCCCACACTGGAGAAAAACCCTATGTCTGTGAACATGAAGGCTGCAATAAAGCCTTTTCCAATGCCTCGGACAGAGCCAAGCACCAGAACAGGACGCATTCCAATGAGGTAAGCCTGGGCTCACCACAGCTCAACGGAGTGTTTTTTTTTTTTAATTTTGCTGACAATAAACATACACTTTACACGCTGGACTCATGTAAAAAGAAACCTACTGTAATGAGAGGTTTTTCTTATTTTTTAATGGGATTTATTTTGCTAGAGAGCCAGACCACATTAGCTTTATATTTATAAAAGCCATGTTTGAAATCATAAACAGATGTTAAAGTATGCAAACTTTTTAATCGGCTTTGGAAATTAAAGCAAGCATTTTCCAAATTTATAATTTTTAATAGCACAAATAGGATTGTACAGTTGTGCATGTGGTGTTTAATATTACTGTAGAGTAGACTTGCAGTAGTATAACAGCTATCCTGGATCCTGACGCTGTGAAAATAATACTCCCTCCATCGTTTGATGTACAATGATAGAGCACAATGCAATGCTTTGTTAACCTTGGCTAATTAAGACTCACTATTAGTAGTTGGGGAGCAGAGGAAATTGCCTTTATTGTAACGCATGTGATGGTCTGTTGCAATCAACCACGGCCGACGATTGAAATTTATATTACCACTAATTAGCTGACAGGGGAAGAAAAAACAACACTCCAAAGTTCTAATAGTGTTTGCAGCCATGAGGAATTCAGTCTGTAGCCTAATTTGCAACAGTTAAATATAGGCTATTGGAGAATGGAACACAATTGCCATGGATGACAGCTTATTAAAGCAATGCTGTGTCTACAAAGGGTTTGTTGGGAGTATTTCTATCTCTGGCATAACATCAGTCAGTGATAACCAAAGCTCTGGAGGTTTCAGAGATTCTGTTGGAGTCAGAATAAGGACTCAAAGTTGGCATGATGCTGAGGTGGACCAAATGAATGATCTGGATCCCAGTGTTATTTGAATTGTTTTGTGTATGAACTCAGATGTCAGGATTGTCCTTTACCAGTGAGCCACTTCCAAGCAGGACACAGGTTAAAATCAACCCATATCTGCACTGACACTGAGTAGCTTGGGGTTGGTTTAAGGCTACACTGAGCTTGAGGCCAGGAGGGACCAACAAAACATGCAACTTTGACTAAAACATAATTTACTCTCTGTTGAAGCTTATTCCCCTGAAAGGTAGGCAGTCGTGATCTCAGGTATCACAAATTGCTTGTTTTCCAGCCCTGGATGCTTTCTCTGCTTTCCTCCAGTGCTGGATCCAATGTCCCTTTCATTTTTGCTATTTCCACCTCATAACACTACAGTGTTAAGTCACTCTCCATTTTCTCTCTCATAAGCTAAATAAGTTAATCAAACCATTGAAGATTCCCATTACTGCAGCATTTTTTCCTGTCCTTAATCAGTTTTGCATCTCTCTTCCATCCTTAAGGATTCTCATGTAGATCAAGACTGCTGGTACAACTTTCAGTGCTGGATACAGACTCTGCTCAGTTTGTGCACACTGAAGCAGTATGTGAGCTATTTTTTGCCCATAGATCACTTGAGCTTAGATCTCTAGAGCTTTTCCAGGATCCTTCCTAGGCAGGCCAGAGTTTTCCTTCTGTTGGGCCAGCTGGTGTCCTGCATGTGGAATTCTGACTTTGGCTGTGTTATTAATTGTCATTTCTTTGATGGCTTCAATTTCCCAAGTGATACAAATTAGAAGTTTTACTGGAGCTGGGATAATTCCTCACTTTGTCTGAGCAGAGCTTGAACACACTTGAAGGTCTGCTCTTTTGGGTTCCCATTGTGCCAGAAGGTGAGGCTGTAGGGCAGGAGCATCCAACTCCTTGTCTATGGCAGACCCTCATCTAATAGGCTGACATTTGGCACAGGCTGCATCCAACAACACAAATTAAAGACTCAGATAACAGATAGGGATTTTATCTTCTGCTGTTGCTTCTCCTGGAGGATGCCAAAGCCTCCTCAGGTGCAGAAGCAGCATGGAGGATTTGTACCAGACCTGCTGAGCCTTATCTCTGGAACTACATGGCACTACATGATCTTACATTGTGTGATCATACTCATTCCTGAAATGCCATTCAGTTCTCCTTGATGCAACAGAGGCATACCCCAATATTTGTGGGAGATCTCTAGGCTGCACATAACAGCTCTCTGGGCCATATGTTTGCCACCCTCTTTTTGAGGAACATATGACATGATCCTTTGCAACAGATGACAGCCCTCAAGGGCAAAGCTTATTGCACTGGGCAGCAGGCCCAGGTGGGGGTCCTGCAACTAGCCATGACCAGCGGGTTAGCAAACTGCACTGAGACCTTGGCTCACAAAACCACATGGATCCAAAGCAGAAGTCTGTGGCTGTGAATATTTCCCAGTACCCATTGGTAACTCTACTGTGGTTCCTAGCTACCTACTAAATATTTTCCTCTGTATGCAGTGATTACTTGGGATACACCACAGTTTCAGAGTTAGTCATCCATGTCTCCTCTAAGGGGGAAGTTCCAGGTTCCCTGTATTTTTCTCAGTCATTGTGTGAAAGGATGTAGGTGTATGGTCCAAACATGCTGAAGTTCAAGGCTGGGGATATATTACCAGACTGGCTTTTGTTTGACTGTTGAAATGTCACATACAATATTTCATTTTAAACTTTCAGTGACTATTTGAATCCTTTTGGGGATGCCTTCAAAGGTATTCCTTGGAAAAGGGCTTTTATCCTGTGACCACTCTTCAGTGCATACACAAAGTAGTGGCAGGAGTTCGCGGCCAGCCAAAGGCTCAGAGTGGTGCTTTCTCCATTTCAAACTAAACAAGGGTAAAATGCAGAAATTCAGTTCTACTGAGTACCTGGGAAGTTCTCCAGTTCTCCCACCCTAAAGAGTATCATGTTGTATGTGTATGGGAGTAGGAGGGAGGCATCTGAGATACCTAAATTGTTGCCTTCACTAGGGCATACACTTCATTAGATGTCAGAATCTGGATAACCCAGGGGATATATGAAGGCATGCCAACAAACAGCATTTGTGTTCAGTTCAGTTGCAGGAAGTATGGCCTGATGAAGAGGATGGTTGTACCCCATTAGGTGGAGTGTCTGCTGGCCAAGCAACAGTGATGGTGTTACTCTATTTACTGGTTTCTGAAAAAATCAGAACTATTTGGCCTAAAGAGTCTTTTTAAAAATCCTTGAACTGTTATATGTAGGGTTTTTAGCATGTGTGGTGGGGATTCTGTTCTTTAGAATAGGTTTTAATAGCAGCAGTATTTCTATAATGCCTCTTCCAAAAGGCTGCAGAAGATTTATAAACAAACTATTTTACTTTTTGTGCTTTGGTTTACCCAGCTTTAAAATACATTGAATATTTACCTCAGTGGGGTGTTATGAGAATTTAGTTTGTTCAAAGTGAAGTGCCAAGATCAGACAGGAAGCATGCTTTTGAATAAAAACCAGACTTTCAGTGTTTTTCATGTGATGATGCTGGCTTTCTGCAAAGAATATATACTCCTTTGTATTTTTTCACTTAAGCTTCTGGACAAAATTACAAAACAGATTAAAAAAAAGAGTAAGAATGGTCATTTTGGGTAGCCTTCAAACATGTATCTGGGTTTTTTCATGGATCTATCCTGGTGTGTTGGCAGAAAAATACTTAGTGTAGTTGTGAGGCTGAAAGCAGAGCTTGTGATGAATTCAGAGCTTCCAGCACAGCAGCACCAGCTCAAACAACTGCAGCGCTAATACACGTTGGAATTGGAAACTCAATTTAAAAAAAAAAAAAAGTTAGAAGAGGAAAAGTATCTGTTTGCTGACTTCTGTTTTCAGAAGCATGGCTTCAGCCTTGTTTTCCTGTGGCAATCAATGATTCATGAATTCGGGACTAGAGTGCTATCATCTGAAAAAAACATTGCATGCCTGTGGTTTGTTTTGCACAATAACAGATTTCAAGGTGACAGGTGCTGGAGTGGTATGATGGATTGGGTAGGGTGAATCCAGTCTGGCTTGGTTTCACTGGAATTCCATCAGCCAGAAGGTCTCAGACATTTTCTCGGTGTAGACCCCACCTTAGCAGAGAGAATGTGTTATGGCCAGTCCCCTACATCACCTCCCTTCCATCCGTAATCAGGAAACATTCCTGTGGCCACCCGAGCAAATACATACATGGAAAAGTAATATTAGGAAAGTATTTCATGAATTCTTAGCTGTCTTTTAATCCAGAAACTGAAAACAAGGAGTTTAGCCAACATCAAATGACTAGCCAGGTCCATGTGGATCAGCAGCAGCCCATATATCACATCTTAGAGATCTTAGTCTTTCAGAACCCTGTGGAGCAGATGCTTCATATTTTGCTGCCAACCACTATGCTCATTGTGTTTTCTTGGCCAATACACTGTACCTGGAATATTTGGACTTGTTCTAAATATAACCCAAGATTTGTTTGTATTGACAGAAACCCTACGTCTGTAAAATACCTGGCTGCACAAAGCGATACACAGACCCTAGTTCCCTCAGGAAACACGTCAAGACCGTGCACGGGCCTGATGCCCACGTCACGAAGAAGCAGCGCAACGATGTTCACCCGAGGCCACCCCCGCTCAAGGAAAATGGGGACAATGAGGCAAGCGCCAAACAGAGCAGCAAGATTTCAGAGGAGAGCCCTGAGGCCAACAGCACCACGAGGAGCATGGAGGATTGCTTACAAGTCAAAACGATAAAAACAGAGAATTCTGTGGTAAGAGCAGTAGCTCTTGGCAGAAATGATGTGGCCACTAATTTCTCTGATGCAATGGGGGCATGAAGCATTTGCATGCCATTTACTTCTCTGGGCACTTGCCCTTTACCTGCCAACACCCTAGAGTTCAAGTCCAAAGATGAAACTGCAGGTCAGGGCACAGTCCAGTACATTCTGCACTTTCCTACCCAGCATCACAAATTCCCACCCTCAGTAGTCATGGGAGCCCACATGATGCCCAGTGTTGAGCTTGGCCTTCCTGTGCTGTGAAAGTAGGTAAAACTCAGAGTGTTGTGGTCAAATGAGCCTTACCTACCTCATCAGTTTAAACTGAGCAACAAGCATAGGGCACAGATTGATGAATACTTCTTGAAGCAGAAGTCCTGGCTTAAGCAATCCCTTTTCTCCTCCTCCCTGCACCTTTCACTGTTTTTCTTTCCAGGCTGCTGCTGCACAGCAGTTTTACTGGCACAACTCTTGTGAGCTGTCTCATGAAGCCAGTGGGGATAAAAGTAGCTGGTTTATTTTTCTTGGGTATCTTAAACAAGCTCAGTTCCTCAGTCCTGTCCACCATACACAGAAGCACAGAATTGCTGGGGTTGGCAGGGACCTCTTGAGATCGTCTAGTCTGACCTCCCTGCTCAAGCAAGGTGGGCTAGAACAGATTGCTCAGGAGTACACGAGTTCAATACACAACCTTCAGCTGCCACAGAAAATTGTAAGATGATGGGGCAGGGGAGCAAAACCAGGAATAAACGCCACAGAAAATTGTAAGATGATGGGGCAGGGGAGCAAAACCAGGAATAAACATGTGATCTATGCTGTGGACCACAGAGTACGGGCTTGCAGTCAACCATGATCATGCTTTACAGCACCATGAGTGGCCTCGAGCTGAAGCAAAGACCATTTATCAGTCTTCTGGCCATTACAGCAACTCCACAGCAGGCAGTAGTGTGGCCGATGGTGCTAACGAGGTGTGTACAGTGATGGGCCCAAGCACATTGAAGCCTCTTACACCCCATGCAGAAAGCTCACCTGCTCGTCAGTGCACCACTGCTGGTGGAGGAGATCGAGCATTGCAATGCATGGGTTACTTTTACCTTTTGATGTTTCTCTTCACCTTCATACCCAAAGTTCTGGTCTGCTGCACCAGCTCAGAGTGGGGCAGTGTATGGGCTGGATACAGCAAAAAAGACCTTCACCTGCAAAGGAGTGTGTTCACATAGTCTCCAGACTTCTCACTAGAGCTGAAAGGACTTTGAGCTCCAAAATATATATTTTCTTGATTTCAATCCAGGCAAAAAGATTGTTATTCCTATGAAACAACATGCCCTGGAGCTACAAAGATTTTCTAAAAAAAAAGTTAAGGGATAAGTTGTTGGACAAATTACTAATGATCAGCATGTTTCAGTTAGGAAACAATTGAGTATTTTCACATCCAAAATGTCTAATTGACTAAAGGAACAGTTTTACGGTGATGAGGCTCTGTACTGGGTTACAAAAACTGAGTGTGAGAACCACTGGACAGAATGACCTCTCTCCAATACTCTTCCTCTGTGTTTTGTTTGGGTTTTTTTATGAAAACACAGACACAATCACGGCTTCCCACCCCATTTCTCCCAAAGGTGTGGGATTGTTTTCCTACGGCTCTGTGCTCCCAGGGTCGCAGCCAAGCCATTTTGCTGGCAGCAAGGCCGTGAGTCGGATGTTCCTCTCTGCTCTCCCCATCCAGCACTGCGTACTTCACTCGTGCACGTCTAATGGGCAGCACCTGACCTGGCGGGCCCACATCCAACACCTGTTTCCTGGTTAAGGTCAGGGTGGTGGGAGGGGTGACATGCTTCATTTGTTCCCATCACTCCAAGGCC
>NW_020799107.1:24865371-24881520 GCF_003259725.1 Athene cunicularia
TCCATCAGCCAGAAGGTCTCAGACATTTTCTCGGTGTAGACCCCACCTTAGCAGAGAGAATGTGTTATGGCCAGTCCCCTACATCACCTCCCTTCCATCCGTAATCAGGAAACATTCCTGTGGCCACCCGAGCAAATACATACATGGAAAAGTAATATTAGGAAAGTATTTCATGAATTCTTAGCTGTCTTTTAATCCAGAAACTGAAAACAAGGAGTTTAGCCAACATCAAATGACTAGCCAGGTCCATGTGGATCAGCAGCAGCCCATATATCACATCTTAGAGATCTCAGTCTTTCAGAACCCTGTGGAGCAGATGCTTCATATTTTGCTGCCAACCACTATGCTCATTGTGTTTTCTTGGCCAATACACTGTACCTGGAATATTTGGACTTGTTCTAAATATAACCCAAGATTTGTTTGTATTGACAGAAACCCTACGTCTGTAAAATACCTGGCTGCACAAAGCGATACACAGACCCTAGTTCCCTCAGGAAACACGTCAAGACCGTGCACGGGCCTGATGCCCACGTCACGAAGAAGCAGCGCAACGATGTTCACCCGAGGCCACCCCCGCTCAAGGAAAATGGGGACAATGAGGCAAGCGCCAAACAGAGCAGCAAGATTTCAGAGGAGAGCCCTGAGGCCAACAGCACCACGAGGAGCATGGAGGATTGCTTACAAGTCAAAACGATAAAAACAGAGAATTCTGTGGTAAGAGCAGTAGCTCTTGGCAGAAATGATGTGGCCACTAATTTCTCTGATGCAATGGGGGCATGAAGCATTTGCATGCCATTTACTTCTCTGGGCACTTGCCCTTTACCTGCCAACACCCTAGAGTTCAAGTCCAAAGATGAAACTGCAGGTCAGGGCACAGTCCAGTACATTCTGCACTTTCCTACCCAGCATCACAAATTCCCACCCTCAGTAGTCATGGGAGCCCACATGATGCCCAGTGTTGAGCTTGGCCTTCCTGTGCTGTGAAAGTAGGTAAAACTCAGAGTGTTGTGGTCAAATGAGCCTTACCTACCTCATCAGTTTAAACTGAGCAACAAGCATAGGGCACAGATTGATGAATACTTCTTGAAGCAGAAGTCCTGGCTTAAGCAATCCCTTTTCTCCTCCTCCCTGCACCTTTCA
The DNA here is from genome assembly GCF_003259725.1 of Athene cunicularia. Lineage (NCBI taxonomy): Eukaryota > Metazoa > Chordata > Aves > Strigiformes > Strigidae > Athene > Athene cunicularia. The sequence goes on from NW_020799107.1 coordinate 24,866,512, forward strand.
CTGTTTTTCTTTCCAGGCTGCTGCTGCACAGCAGTTTTACTGGCACAACTCTTGTGAGCTGTCTCATGAAGCCAGTGGGGATAAAAGTAGCTGGTTTATTTTTCTTGGGTATCTTAAACAAGCTCAGTTCCTCAGTCCTGTCCACCATACACAGAAGCACAGAATTGCTGGGGTTGGCAGGGACCTCTTGAGATCGTCTAGTCTGACCTCCCTGCTCAAGCAAGGTGGGCTAGAACAGATTGCTCAGGAGTACACGAGTTCAATACACAACCTTCAGCTGCCACAGAAAATTGTAAGATGATGGGGCAGGGGAGCAAAACCAGGAATAAACATGTGATCTATGCTGTGGACCACAGAGTACGGGCTTGCAGTCAACCATGATCATGCTTTACAGCACCATGAGTGGCCTCGAGCTGAAGCAAAGACCATTTATCAGTCTTCTGGCCATTACAGCAACTCCACAGCAGGCAGTAGTGTGGCCGATGGTGCTAACGAGGTGTGTACAGTGATGGGCCCAAGCACATTGAAGCCTCTTACACCCCATGCAGAAAGCTCACCTGCTCGTCAGTGCACCACTGCTGGTGGAGGAGATCGAGCATTGCAATGCATGGGTTACTTTTACCTTTTGATGTTTCTCTTCACCTTCATACCCAAAGTTCTGGTCTGCTGCACCAGCTCAGAGTGGGGCAGTGTATGGGCTGGATACAGCAAAAAAGACCTTCACCTGCAAAGGAGTGTGTTCACATAGTCTCCAGACTTCTCACTAGAGCTGAAAGGACTTTGAGCTCCAAAATATATATTTTCTTGATTTCAATCCAGGCAAAAAGATTGTTATTCCTATGAAACAACATGCCCTGGAGCTACAAAGATTTTCTAAAAAAAAAGTTAAGGGATAAGTTGTTGGACAAATTACTAATGATCAGCATGTTTCAGTTAGGAAACAATTGAGTATTTTCACATCCAAAATGTCTAATTGACTAAAGGAACAGTTTTACGGTGATGAGGCTCTGTACTGGGTTACAAAAACTGAGTGTGAGAACCACTGGACAGAATGACCTCTCTCCAATACTCTTCCTCTGTGTTTTGTTTGGGTTTTTTTATGAAAACACAGACACAATCACGGCTTCCCACCCCATTTCTCCCAAAGGTGTGGGATTGTTTTCCTACGGCTCTGTGCTCCCAGGGTCGCAGCCAAGCCATTTTGCTGGCAGCAAGGCCGTGAGTCGGATGTTCCTCTCTGCTCTCCCCATCCAGCACTGCGTACTTCACTCGTGCACGTCTAATGGGCAGCACCTGACCTGGCGGGCCCACATCCAACACCTGTTTCCTGGTTAAGGTCAGGGTGGTGGGAGGGGTGACATGCTTCATTTGTTCCCATCACTCCAAGGCCCCCTGTTTTGACCCATCTTTGAGTCTCATCCCAAACCCATGGAGACGGGTGGGAAGTCTCTTCTAGGGGGTTTTAACTGGGCCCCCAAAGAGGGAAGGCAGGGAAGATGGGGTACGGGAGAGGGAGAGACGTTAGCAGTTTGTATTGTATTCTGCACTCCCCTCTTCCTCCTTTTACTAACATGGTCCTTTCTGTTAATGATGTCTTTGTCCTAACAACCTGTTCTTTATTCCCACTTACCCTTCCTTACTCTACCTTCCTAAGGACAGTCGGTACTAAGGTGAGCAAAGTAATCCTTTGTATTAAAATAACTGTATAAAGCATGCCCTCCTGCAGACCTCCTGTCTCCAGATAACCCCTGAGGGGTGAAGAGGGAGGCCTGTGGAGTGATGGGGAGGGACAGGGGATATTTGCTTGAGTGCAGAAAGGGGGAGGACACAGTGCCTGAGGATTCCTTTTGCTGCCTTTCTCCCAGCATCACAACGTGCTATTAAATCCTGGGATCGCAATATCTATCATCCCAATTGAAGGTCTATGAGACCATCAGAGCCAGTCAGCCCTGCCCGTGAGGGCTGCTACAGAGCAAAGTAAAACAGCATCACCCTGCACTCCCACTTTGGCCTGGGGCAAAGTACGTTGCCTTTTCAGCACTCCCATTTTTTCTGGAGCATGGGCCTCAAGCAGAGAAGACAGGCATCCTGTCTGGTAGCAGCAACAGCTACCTCAGAGCAAGTTCAGACTATTTAGTGTCTGCTGCAAATAAACTACTCAATGTGAAAAGCAATTCCTAATGTAAATAAAATAAATATTTATGGTGCTTATCTGCCTTATCTGCAAGTGGGAGTTTGAAAACACTGAACCAGGTTTTTATCTGGCTGGGAAGTTTGTCAGCTACCCTAATTATATGTTAGGGTATTTAAAAGACAGAAACACGTTGTGTCTGAAATACTTAGGTCTTGATCCTATGTTAGATAAGCCAGTGCTTGCTGCAATATACCTTGCACAACTAGGTAACATGCTGCTTTTCTTCGAGAAGCATCTGTCCTTAATCTTTTGGAGGAACAGCATTTGGTTTCTCTCCATCCTCCAGTTGAACCCAACATAGTTTTTCCAGCTGTGGGGTGCTATCCTGCCCTCTTTCCCCAGGAAAGGTGCCCCTGACCTCTGGTAGAGCTGAAATCCTGCAGCAGGGAAGTGTAACAAGACTGCGGAGACCCTGGGATAGGGCCAAACATGTGCAGCCTGCTGGGGATGTTGGGCTCCTGATTTCTTTCCATCCATGTTTCTACCTGCTCAACTCCTCCTCTTTTCCTTCCTCAAGATGTGTCAGTCCAGTCCTGGTGGCCAGTCGTCATGCAGCAGTGAGCCATCACCCCTTGGCAGCACCAACAACAATGACAGTGGAGTAGAAATGAACATGCACAGTGGGGGAAGTCTGGGAGATCTGACGACGTTGGATGACAACACTCCTGTTGTGGACTCAACGGTCTCATCTGGTAATTCGACAGTCAGCCTGCAGCTAAGGAAACACATGACGACGATGCAACGACTTGAACAGCTCAAGAAAGAGAAACTCAAGACAGTTAAGGATTCCTGCTCATGGGTGAGCCCAGCTCCACAAGCCAGAAACACCAAGCTGCCTCCCATCTCAGGAAACAGTAAGTCCTGGTCCTGGGCCACATTCTGTCAGAACCCTCCAGAGTTTGGCTCTGGTTTCATAATCAAGAGTCTGCCCTGGAGGAGGATAATTTCTTATTAACTCTGAGTCAGCCCTTGCTGGATAGAGATGTCAGGTAAAATGGAGAGCTTGGGTGTAAACACAGCTATCTGGTGATGTGCTACAGAAACCCAGACACTCAGTGCTACAGAGCTGTGAAGGGGAGCAGAGGTGTTGGTGTCCTTGTTTCTGGGCATGCCCAGGACCCAGCCACAGCTGTCCTCACTGTCCCAGTGACAGACACAAGACTGCTTGGATTTGTTCCATCAGTAACAGTTCCCCAAGGGAATGTCCTCCAATGTGCCTCCTAGGAGACTGCTGGAGTACAGCAGCAATCCAGACAAGCCCTCCATCCTTGATCTTGCTCTGACAGGCCTTTTGACACTTTGAGAGCTCCTGGCTATTGCTTACAGCTTCATATGCTAGTTTCCCGCTGGCTGGGGATTCCTGATAAAGGCATCTTTATGATCCCTTCAGTGCTCCTCTAACTTTGCCAGGAAGTCCCAAGGCATAGGGCCTGGGCTATACTTAAACCTCAGGGCTTAGTATACTGGAGCTTCTTTGTTTACTTTGGGAAGAGCCTCTGAGTGTCAGCTTTTAGGCTTTCAGCCTCCTATCCCTGACTGCTGTGCATATGCCCAGTGAGCAGCTGTGATAGTGGCTACATGCTGTCCCTGTGGCATTGTTCACACCAGTCCTACATTTTTCCTACTAAGACCATGTGGAGGCACTTCCTCAGCAGCTGAATATCAGCAGGGTACGCGTTGCAAAGACTGCAGCAGGGACTTCTTGTCTTCTCTCCCCAGCCTTCTTGCCCTTTGTGCAGGGACACAGAGCTGGAGATGAAGCTTGGAATTCACTGGCAGCAAATGCAATTCACTATCATTCCCATAAAATGTTTGGGGGTGGCTTTCTGTGTCTGTATTTTAGCACCAAGAACACTACCAAGTGGAATTTCTCACCTAACTAAACCTTTTCCTTCCCTGCAACCTTTCTCCTAGGCTCTATTCTAGAAAATAGTGGTGGTTCTTCTGCTACGCTGCCTAATCCCAGAATAATGGAGCTGTCTGTCAATGAGGTTACGATGCTGAACCAACTCAACGAGCGCCGTGATAGTACAACAAGCACCATCAGCTCCGCCTACACTGTTAGCCGCAGATCATCAGGGATCTCCCCATACTTCTCCAGCCGCCGTTCCAGCGAGGCTTCACAGCTCGGACACCGTCCCAATAACACGAGCTCTGCTGACTCCTACGACCCGATTTCAACGGACGCCTCCCGTCGGTCAAGCGAGGTGAGCCAGTGCAGCGGGATGCCAGGTCTGCTGAACCTCACGCCAGCTCAGCACTACAGGCTGAAAGCCAAGTACGCTGCTGCCACGGGGGGCCCTCCTCCAACTCCCCTGCCAAACATGGAGAGGATGACCCTGAAGAACAGGATCTCACTGATGGATGGACCAGACCCCACCTTGCCCTCCATCCGCCTCCCGCCAGGCCCCAGGCGTTGCAGTGATGGTAACACCTATGGCTACCCATCAGCTGCAGCATTTCCCCACGAGGTGCCAGGCAACTGCACGAGACGGGCAAGCGACCCAGTGAGGAGACCTGCTGGAGACCCCCAGGCCCTCCCACGAGTTCACCGCTTCAACAGCACCAACAACATGAACCCCTTCCATACTCCGCACCCAGCAGACAGGAGGAATTTTGGCCTCCAGAGCTATGGGCGCTCAGATGGGAGCCTGCCCCGGCACACCTACTCACCCCGGCCACTGAGCATCAGTGAAAACATCACCATGGAAGCCATGCCCGGGGAAGTGGAGGCGCCTGTCGGAGATGATGACATTATGCTGCCAGATGATGTGGTGCAGTACATCAAATCCCAGAGCAATGGGACGGCGGCCGAGAGCACTTCCATGGGATACAGCAACGAGATGCAGAGCTTCCAGGGAAGCGGGAAGCTGCAGCCTCCAGCCTTACCCAACCAACGCAGGATGGCGGTGGCTGAGGCAAGCATGAGCCACTTGGGACCCATGATGGCAGAGTGTCCCATGAGCTTTGATGCTTCCTCAGACATGAATAAAAATAACATGCCCGTCCAGTGGAATGAAGTCAGCTCGGGTACAGTTGATATCATGTCCAATCAGTCAAAGCAGCAGTTTTCACAAGGGAACTTAGCAGTGGTCCAGCAGAAGCAGAACTTTGGTCAGTACCAGAACTACAACCAGCAGCAGATGCAGCTGCCGGAGAACAGTATGAACGTAACACAGCAGAGCTTTATGCAAAGAAATGTGGGCATGGATGGGCAAAGGCTAAACTGTATGCAGCTGCGGCAGCAGCCGATGAGCCTAGGTCCCAGTATGAACCCCGATCTGGGCTTACACACAGGGTATAACCAACCTCATCAGATGCTGAGCACCAGTGCAATCAGTGGCAACCCAAATCAGATCTCTCCTTCTTGTAGCAGCATGGCAGCAAAGTCCGGACCCCACCTTCATCCTCAGCAGATGGACATGGCGACTGACCCTTCTTTAATGGTCGGCAACAACAGTGAGCGCACGATGTTGGGCCAGGTCATGCACGAACCAAGTCAGAACTACTCATCTCAGCCAAGCCATCTGAACTTCCCCATGACTCAGGAGGCCTTTCATCAGCCCATCATGACCTCCAACCAGCCCAGCTTTGAGCCTCAGCAGAGCATGATGGGCTCGGCCACGCAGGCATATGCAGCCGGCATGGTCCAGCCTCGTCCTCCCCCCGAGCCGAGCCCAGCCAGCAGACCCCGAGGCCTCCGCACCATCCAGCAGCTGGGCTACATGAGAACTCCCCACCCTACAAACACCACCAGCCCGGGCCAGGAGGCAACAGAGGCCATACATAAAAGAACCAGCGACATGTTGCCGGGACCAGCCCAGCAGTGCGCAGACGGCACAAGGGAAAACAATTTGATGTATTATTATGGTCAAATCCACATGTATGAACAGAACAGCAGCTTTGATAATCACGCGGACTGCCGGGTCAGACAGCAGCAGTGTGCGCTGAACAGCAAGCCGGCCGCTCTGCCTTCTCCAGGCACGAACCAGGTGTCCAGCACGGTGGACTCGCAAGGTCTTGAGCCACCCCAGATAGATTTTGATGCCATCATGGACGATGGGGACCATTCAAGCCTGATGTCAGGAACCCTGAGCCCCAGCATCCTGCAGAACCTCTCCCAGAACTCCTCTCGCCTGACGACTCCACGAAACTCTCTGACACTGCCCACCATACCCACGGGAATAAGCAATATGGCAATAGGCGATATGAGCTCCATGCTAACCACACTGGCGGAAGAGAGTAAATTTCTAAACATGATGTCATAACAGTAAAAGCACAAGGCCTTAGCACGATCCAAGGGGCTCTGCGTGAAGCAGTTTTATGAATGTGCTTTTCAAAAATAATCTGTTTCAATAGAGTAGATTTTTTTATGAGTATTAAATACATTAAAGGGATTCAAAATGAAATTTTTTAAAAGTCTCTGTACAGAATTATGTAAACTATATCCAGGCAGTTCAGCACCACAAGGGTGCACCTCTAGTATTACTTTTTGGCTTGGTTTCCCAGAGCACTGAATGGTATCACCACCAAGCTAGGAGACAGCATGAGCGTGGTTAGAGATGAAACCCTTCCTCCCTGGCAGCCCTGTAAATAGCACTCCCCATCATTTTCCGTTAGTTACATTTGCAAAAATTCCATTTTCAACCCACCCCAGAAAGAAACGGGAGGATGCAGTTTTGATCAGAATAAAAGCCATACTATGTATTCTGCTCTGATGAGTGTAGGGTTTAGTTACGTCTCCAAACAAGCCCTCTGCCAGCAGTATTGTTTTATACCATAAATACCTTTATACCTTGCAAAGAGCATTGATTCCAAATGGCTTCTCAGCAAAGTGCCTTACCATGCTTTCGTGTTAAGTAGCCAAGGCCTCTCTTCCTTTAAAAATCAAATATAGTGTATTGCCAGAAGCGTATATAAAATGTACATTTATAAAAACATAGTGGTGTTTCTGAGAAAACATTGGAAAGACACATTGATGAGACACATAAAAGGTGAATGCACACTTTGATCAGATGTGTTTACAACGTGGTTTATATCATGTGCAGAGTGGAGCAGAGGCCTGCGAACAGCAATCACTGGGAAATAATCCCCCGTGGCAGGAAGGCTCCAGTGTGCAGACTGACACACACGCATAACTTTGCGCCCTCAGCACAGTGACTTTCTGCGGGGGCCCCGCATGCATCTGTAATGTCAGATCTCTGAAGCACGCATTACCATATCCCTGTGCAGCTTTGTAATGGCTTTGCTTTCTGTTGCGTTTTCAGTGTTGAGGTGTTCACACACAAAAGTGATGCTGATGAAGAGAGTTTTATGATTGTTTCAGCCCGATCTGCACTGTGGCAGCGCTGTGGGATCTGTTTTATCTGGCCATGGTTCATCTGTGTAATAAACTCCGTGCAGGGCTCTACCTGGGCTCTGTGCACACAACAGGCATGTGGCTGCACTGATGGGAGGCCAAGCGTGAGCTAATATACCCTGCCCCAGAAGGAGGCTTGTTGGCATGCACCCAGTGCTACATTAATGTGTCCCACAGCTTAGGTCAGCATGAAAAGAGCTGCTGTATCCAAAAAATATACTATGGAGAACCTGGGGTGTTATTTTGGCTAGTGCTTTGTGCTACAGAATATAGCTACTCTTTGTACCCAGCCTCATTCAGTTCAGCGCTGCACCTGCAGTCTACAGCATAGGCAAACATCTGGATAGTCTCCAAGCAGGTATTTGAGTCAAAACACTACTGGGTCAGTGAGAATCTCGTGGAAATGGGGAAAAGATGGGAGGAACAGGGCCTCTCAAAGCCAAATCCTCCACCAAAATACAACTGCTTGTAATAATGATCAGCTGTTTCCAGGCCAGTCCCACCTGGCACTGAAGTTAATCTTGATTGCATTATTTATTTTGCTGGCGTTAGACAAAAGGGTAGAAGTGGTAGGGTACAGATACTTGGGCAGGAGGCCTTGCTTAACTTCTCACTGCATTGGACAAGGACAACTCTCCTCTTCCTGCTCTTATAGCATCAGATACTTTGTACCCCGTATATTGAAGGGCAGGGGACAAGTGTGACAGCCCTGCCAGGTTCTCAAGGTTTGACTGGACAAGCATCTGCAGAGCTTCACTCTCTCCTTGCCACCTCCCCTCTCCCCCTTGTATTGCTGTGATGTTCTCACTCGCATCTGACTTCATCCCCTGCACGAGACAGGGACAGTTCTATAAAGGGGCTTTTTGGTGTTCCTGCTTTCCTTTTGCACAAAGCGATGTCAGGCTCACTGTTCCCGGAATGACCAGGGGCTAGCATGAAAATGCCACGTGTTACCTCCAGGCAGCCACGTGTTACACCAGCAGCCGTGCTTGGCAGTGGTGCGTCAGGACAGTGCTGCTGCCAGGTAGCCCTGGGTATGAATGGTGCAGGGAGGTGATGCTCAGCATCCTGCAGTCTCACCCATCCTCATCCCAAATGCAGAGGGTGCGCACAGGATGCTCTCACCCCTGCCCTTCACCACTTGAGGCCCCCATGACTCCTGCTGATGCCCAGAGTGCATGAGGACAGGAAAGCAAAGCAAGGTGTCTGGCTGCTTATTTGTGTCTCCTGTGAAAGTTGTGTTTAAAGGGATTGTTTTATAGTCCGCTGTATATATTCTCCTGCAGTTACTGACCTTGCCCTTGCCTTTGCATTTATGAAAAGAGGGCAGTACATATTTTAGGACATTGTATATTGTCCTGGACACTTGGAGTGCAACTGGGCATCCCTTGTGCTGAGATGGATCAAGCTTTCGTGTGTCCTTCAACTGCTAATCTGATTTTTTTCGACAGCTGCGTAGGGCAACGATGGCTACTGAGTCCCTCTTCACATTAGCAAAAAATCAAATACAAAAGCAAAACCAAATCTCCAATGACTTGAGATTTCTCAGACTTTCCAGTGGTGGTCTTCCTTCATTTACTGAAAAAGTATTATAATAACCATTCCAATCCTGTATATATTATGTATAGAAGACATCATTACTAAAAGTACTGTAGGTGAATTGTTCTGTCAAATTTATATCTTAAGAACATTTTTAGCTGTTTTCTACATCATAAGAACGGAGGTAACATGCTGAACCTGTATATAAACCTTTTGTACATTAAAAAGTAATTTTTTTCATAATTCCTTGTGCCTGTTTTTAATTGGTTTTTATTGGTAATGGTGGTTGATCATGGTCTGTCACATTTGGTTGGACTCAGGTGGTGCTTAGGAACAGCTGGTGAGGAGCTGGATGGGCCTGGTGTGTGGGTCACTGCATTGATGTGCTTCCAGTCAACAGTGGAATGGAGGTGGCAGAAAGAGAGGCAGAGAGGCCAGGGTACTGCTGCCAGCACAGCCATGCTGCCCAGATGTCTTTCCTTGGCCTCCTGGCAGAGGTCATTTGAAGAAGGGTGACAGTGCAGCAGGGACAGCACAGGAGAAGGGCTCAAAGCAAGGGCTGAAGAAATTCAGCAACCAGAAGATTCACGGCAAAATGGCTTGTTGACCATTTTGGTTAGTGTCCAGAAAGAGACAAAAACTAGGACAGATCATCAGAGCTGTGATCGGCCATGACAGCGACATGTTGAATATTGGGTTTAAGAAAGGAGAAATGAGCCTGTTCACTATGTATGTGATGGTAAGCAATGATATGGTGAGCAACAGATACACCAGTAGTGATCCCTTTAGAGCCTGGTGCAGCCCGTTGGTGAGCAAGACTTCATTTCACTGCAGCAGGAGTTAGCTCAGCCACTCAAGAGACTGATTATCAACTTGGTTTCATAGAGGAGGGCTGATGTGGACAGGCCTAGAGCTTTAAGGGAGGTTGAGGAATCTGTTCAGAGGTGGTTCTCATGGGCACAGCAATGAGTTTGGAATAAAGTCAGCTGTTGAACAAAGCAGTTGGCTAGTGGATCAGCCATGACACTTGGTGGAAATGAACCAGCAGTTTCATGGAGAAGCAACTGAAGGGGGTGTCCTCATTTTCCTCCATTCAGGATCTCTGCTGAGCTGATTGGTAGAATCAGGTAAGTTTGGGACAAATCCTCACCCTATCATCAGGGTTCCCTCATAGTCTGTGGCAAGAGATTGGCATATCCCAAGACAGAATGAATCTTTCCCTGGTTTAGACACATAGGATGGGTGGATTTTCTTCTGAAGGCATCTGTCACTCTCCTCACCGATTACAGATCAGTGTAATCTGTAATCTCAGAGAGACCCCCACATAGCCAGCTTGGATTAGATACCTCCTCCAGTAAGGTGAGATGAATCCCATGCTCTTGTGTATCTCGAGGCGATCTAGTCACCCTCAGCACGGGCTGAGGTTGAGCCAATGAACAAGATGTTGATTAATGTGTTAATGACCCTGTTAGTCCGTAAATCCATTGGATAAATATCACACCCCTCTGTACTGTCCAAGAACTACAGAAATCACATTTTTAAAAAATGCAGTAATATTATTAAAAGGAAGTTGTTCAGAGCTTTTCTATTGACAAAAGGCTTTGGAGACTCAGATCAGCTCCTACTGCTTTTCTACTTCAAACACTTAAAGTGGGTTTCTAATCTAGATCAAATGCTGGTTTTAGCTGGTATTTCACTTCAGAATTCGATCAGGGCACACCTCTGCCTGTGTAAGAACATATTTATTACTTAAACTGGGCTAAGCTTTCCTAGGAGCCCACCTGAGGTCATGTACCAGCATGTGCATTTTTACTGCTCGGCCATCCTGGAATAAACAGGGATCAAAAGGCTCATTGCTCCAATTGTAAGCGGGTAATAACCCTTTTGCAACAAATGTTTATAAGCCATAGCTTGGAGTTTATACTACTGTGGCAGCTGCATAGTAGTCAATTAACCTTCTTTTTAATCAATCATATCCCTTATGACAATAAACCTTCCTAACAGGGCTGATTCTGACCTTCTTTGGTGAGTGTTAACCTCAATCCATTCCCAAAACCAGTGAGACCATAGGAGGAGTAAGATCCCACTCTGGGTAAAACCATCACAGCTCTTTAATATTGCACTAATATCTCAGGTTTTCCTGGAGGGGAGAAAAAGCCCATAAAAGCTACTGTTGCTGGATCTGATTGCACTTACTGAGTACGGAGTCATTCCAACAGCTCTTTATTGCAGTGGTCTCAGTAGGGATGACATAGGAGCTCTTGTTCTTTATGAGCTGTTGGATCTACTTGGAAGAGCATACATGTTGTAAATAAATGGTGTGGTTTATATTATTGGAAGGACAATTTATGACCAACCAAGGCCTCTTGCAGACAGCTAGTTAACTTGTAAGTAAAATGACCTAACACTTAAGAAATTTAGACACTACAAAACAACCTATGTTGTGGCAAATATACTTATTTATCCTAGATTTATGCTTCATGTAAAATTTGAAATGGCTATATTAAATATGTTTGTTGTAAAAATAAAATTAAAAAAAGAAAAAAGTGATGTTTTCACACATGCTGAAGGTTTGTTACTACTGTAGCTTCCTCCAATTGCACTAGCACCACTGATTCATTACACAGGTGCCCTCCATTTTCCCTGCACTGGCCTGTCAAGCAGATATGTAGGGGGCATGGTGGCCTGCCTGCTGTCAACTTTGACAGAGCTGCTGCATTCAACTACAGTACACTTGCTGGTGTCAGTGGCTTACCAAAAAGCAAACTCTTTGGCTGCTACATCTGTTCATAAGAGGCTATTTTGTAATCACACCTTAATGATCATTTGTAGGGTGGTATCAGCAAGGAGCATCAGGCATGACAACACACCCCAAAAGGCACCTCCTGCACCAGGAAACAGGGCGTGGGGCTGCATAAATCTTTGGTCTAGGTTGCTCTGGCTAGTCTTAACTCCTATTAAGTACAGCCCAGGCTAGTCTCTAGGCTAGAGAAAGGACTTTTAAGGAAGGTCTTCAAAGCAGAAGCTAGGTCTGATGCTCTGAATGTCTTCTAAAGAGGTCTCTCTTTCCCGTTCACTTTTTCTCTCCATTCACTATACAGAAAGCCTACAGATAAAGACAACCTTCACAAATACCCCAGAGTGCTCTGCCCATACAAACATCCTCTCTGCCAGGGTTTGACAGACAGACGGTTGCATTTTTTGACTCGGGAGCATGAGGAACAGCTTTCCTGACACCTGCAGAGGGAATCATGCAGAAGAAGAGCACACATTTCACAGCTGAATGTTGGCCAAAGAACCAAGTCTCATGCTACAGTGCAGTCATAGCGGTTAAAACAGATCAAATGAAATGAGGAGAGCAGCAGGGAAGGAAGTCAAACTCTGGACAAAGAGGGGCTCATTTTTTTCATGGCTTTGTCTCTTCCAGTGTGTCTCCCACCTGTAAAATTTCAGGGGCCATGAGGAGTTACTGGCCATGATGAAAGCAAAGCAAAGTGATGCTTATGTGGGTATAAGAGAGATCTATTTTTGAAGAGTTCAGATCTGTAGAGCTTCACATAAAGGGGTTTGGGGAACAAAAGCAGTATTTTTTTTTCTGTTACCTCTTCTGCCCACTACTCAGTTGACCAGTCATGCAAGCAGCCATCACCTGAAAAGGCAGTGTGACTGGTGGCACAGCAGTCATACGGGTTCTTGGAGAGCTTCAGCCACCTGCTCGGATGGAAACGACCGCAGCAGCGACGGTGACGGAGGAGCACAGCTGGGACTAATTCACTGCTAGCTTGGAAAGGCGAAGCAGCCCCAGGCCTGGAGTCTGTAGGTGGGCTGCCCCACCCTTTGGCAACACCGGCATCCTGCCCTTGGCTGCAGACCTCAGAGCAAAGGCGCTCCCAGCCTCTGCGGCTCAGCCAAGCTGCAGGAAACAAACATGCTTCTCCCTTTCTGCCCACTGTTACTGTATAGCAAGAACCTGGTAATCTCCAGGTGGCTTTATTGGCCCCATTTTCCAGTTGGCAAAGCAGCCCTCTGAGAAGGTGCCTGCCTGCTGCACTTACCCATCTGACTGGCATCCGAGCAAAGTGTCTCAACTGACTGAAAAGTGATGCATTAATTTTTTTTTTTTTTGAGCAAAATGTCTTGATGCAAATCATTTAACTTCTGTGTCACTCATCAATAATGATGATAAGTGAAATTCGATAGTGCTACATGAAATGCACAGAGGATTAAGCATCACTCCAGGCATGCCAAAAGTGGGTGGTGCTACCGTATCTGGGAGATCTTAAGGAGGGGTGAGAAAACGGGTTTTGCTCTGCAGTCCAGGAGGCTGCACCCCGGTAACACCAGCACCTACTGAGGAGGGTGCTCTAACTGGTGATCCTAATCGCTTCCTGCAGGCCAGTGAATTTCCCTTATTAGCAGCCATCTAGGAACTGAACAGGTCTCACCTTGCTTGAGGAGCTCTCAGGAAATGATTGCTTGTCTTAGCAATGTCAGGAGATTTGTCAGTGAATATGAAAAATGTTTTCAGGGAATAGAAACTGGGACTGAGCCAGGTGATAGTTTCTACTTAATTGAAAAAAAAAAAAAAAAATAGATCCCAGCATTTCCATCACTAACTGGAAGTAAGTGGGAGCATTTTGAACAGATCAGCAGTGGTCTAGGTGTTGAAAGCACCAATGACACTGAAGTAGTTGAGAAGGTTTTTCTTAGAAATGAGAGCCATTGAACAGTTCCAAAAAATGACCTGTAATTGCCCAAATTAGAAGAGAAATTTAAAATCTGATCCCATTTGAAAAGCATTCCTAAAATTTAGCACATACTAATAGTGCATCAACAAGTTTAGCCTAAAAACCTTCCAAATCCTAACTCTGAATTTAGAAGAGCGTGGGGCTGAGACATGACTTCTCAGATAGTCTTGTAAAAGTGATGTTGAAAGGATTTTCAGCAAAAATATTATCAGTACATTTCTTCAATAATGTTTTAACTGTCATTTACATTAAAAAAAAATATGCAGAGAACTGGGCTGGCTTTGTCATGGGTGAATCAGTACCAGAAAACGTCAAGTCTCCAAGGAGCCCACGAGAGGCTGTTTTCCACCCCTGCTCTTCCTACAAACTTGTTCCACTTGTAAGAAGTTGGGATCAAGCAGATCTCACAAAAGCTGAAGGTATAAAATAAAAAGTCAGGGGCTGAGGGCCTTTTAGATTAGCATCATCCCTCCTTATAACAGGAAAAACCACATTGTTAATGTTGTTTAAAATTATTCCAGCTAACACACAAAGTATTGTACTGTGTTGCAATTAGATTAGCTAAAGTAAAACATCTTTCCCAACCCTTACTTCAGTGCTGACACAAGGTACTTCAGGAAAAGCACTGGTTCACAGATGTTTCAGCAGATTCAGCAGGGCCCAGAAATGGTTCATTTGGGAGCACAACTGGTGAACAAAGGGGGTCTTTTCTCCCCTCAGAATAAACCCCATAGATGGAGGGGAGGAGGTTTATTTATTTTAAGATATTTCAAACACGTTTATTGCTACTAAAAAAAGACATTGGGGTTTTTTTAAATAAAAATCACTGCAGAACCATCAGGAGGTTGCAGTTGTAAACTTGGTCTTGTGTACATGCATCAGTGCTCTCTATTAGATGAAAAGTACTCAAATTAGAAAAAAAAACCCTCAAATTAATCAAACTGGGTTTCATGCCTAAAACCGAAGATGTGCCTCTAGCATAAATAGTGCAAGTGAGGCAGCATGATTTGTCTCATTAACTATGTTACTGCAGAACCATCCTGTCACATGTGAGGCCCCAAGGTGGGTGCATTGGCTGTGTGAAGAATGGAAAAATAGGTGCAGTGTGGAAAGACTATATTCTAACAGTGTTATGAAGCAGGAAGATGAATACAAGGATGGGGGGGGGG
>NW_020799107.1:24881570-24886231 GCF_003259725.1 Athene cunicularia
TAGATGTCCTGCTATCAGAGCCTCTCTGCAAACAGGACTGTTTCCCTGCAGTCCCCAGGCCCTTGACAAATGGTTATTCCTTCACAGCTTCTCCAGGGTGATCAGTGCCCGTGGCAGACTGAGCTCCTTCTGACCTTTGTAGCTACCTTTCCTCAGCAGATGTCTGCTGCTCACTCCTTGCACCTTTCACCCTCTACTCCTTGTGCTCCTGCGTCCCTTTAATTTGACACAATTTCTTCCTTGTCATCAAAACCAGAACACCTCCAGGGGTTTTGTCACCGCACTGTGTCAGCTAGGACCATTTCTCACACCTAGCCCATACAATTAAGCCAGAAAAGGTCTCGAGACCAGGCTTGAGTTATATGTTTCTCTTGGTGGTGGCGGTTTGTTTCTTCTTAAGACACCAAATTGTGACCTACCATTTTTCACAAAGAAAGCACAGAGAGATGGCACTCATAGGCAGAACTAGCCCAAAGGCTGAAACCTTGGTGAAGAAATATCTTGCTGATCTCAAGAAAGGATTTAGCTAATTCTATCCTCAGAGGGTCTTTTGCTGGAGGCAGAGGAATGTAGCGGCTTAGTAGAGCCATAACATGAGGCCACGTTGCTCTTTACCTAGGTACAGCCAGCAGTATAGGAACCAAAATGTTCCTGTAGATAAGCGTCAGGATGAGGAAGGCATGGGGTGCTGATCTGGCATTGCGGGAGGAGACCAAAACATGGGGTCCCCACTGGTCACAATTGCCCCACATTCCTGGGTCTTTGGGGGGGTTTCCTCTGGACAGGACAGGCCGCTTCCTAAAGGAACTTTGCCCAGGCCCAGTGCCACTGCCAGTGACGTGGGCTGCTGTCACTGACCCAGTGGGGTGGTCACTGCCAATATTTGCAACGCCCAGCTGCAAGGCAGGGGTGAGGCTGCTCATTATGGGCCAGTGCTGAAAGATGTAGGTATGATCTGGGAAAAAGCAACATGAACACTCTACTCTCTTTTGAAAATAATTCCTCAAATGCTCAGGCTTGAAAATTTGCTGTTTCAAATGACCTATTTGCTCTTACAAGCTGCCTTAGTTCAGTTTCTGTCTCATAGAGCAACCTGCTGCTTCCTTGACGAGTTTTTTTGAGTTTTCTGACTGTATCTTGGAGCTGTTGTTTTGAGGCTGGGGTTTTTTTTGTGGTATTTTTGTTTTTAATAAACTTGCATATAATGTTTCTTTCCTTTCAGCTACAAGGGAAATAGCCTTTGTCCAAGCTGGTCAACCAGCAATGGTAAAAGCACAAACCGACTTAGTTGAGGTTCAGAACCCAAGCGACACTAGTTGGAGGTGCCTTCAATGCAGAAGTCAGAGCTTTTCTTCCATCAGTGCGGATTGCAGAAATCCAGCTCTACAGCTCAGACTATGACATTTCTGTGACACCCATTGAGAAAAGTCTCTTATTTTTTACAGAAAGTTGAGGTGGGAGCAACAGTCATGAACATCTCATGAAGCGTAGGAGAAAGCAGACAAAGAAGCAGGAGTAAATCTGAGTTCAGTGACTCACAAATTACAAGCTCTATCACCCAGGTAGGATGGACAACTGAAAGACCACTAAGATGTACAGCACAGTACATGACAGCAGGCTGCAACCACCTGCAGCCTTCTCAGTGCGCTCAAGGTCACATACAACAATAGGGTTTTCTGGCAGCCACGCAAGCTGCTTTTTTTTTTTTTTCTTGGTTTGCAATGTACAGGATGCGACAATGCTGGTACCATCGAGGCTTCAACCAAGAGGCAAATATCTCATTTAAAAGTTTATTTTAATGAAGATACAATAAGGCCTCCAGCTGGAAAGGTTATTTATTAACCTCTTATTTACAAATTGAGCCCTGATTTGAAAATTAAGTCATTGTAATTTAATATTAACCCACATGTCAGAAAATAATGAGACAAACTACAGGGAAAATTGCATTCCATATTGCAAAAGACCCATTTTATTTATAATGACCAGGATTAAAAGTCATGCCAACATTGATGGATCATACTTTAAAAATCTTGATAGCTCATTCATTTCTATAATTATATTTATTACAAATTAAATAAGTTGCGGACACCCTTGATATACAAAGAGACAAAATTAATTTGTGAATCAGTATTAATCTGTCATCAAACTAAATGAACTCCCTTTCTGGCAGCCTACTGAATGTAATGTACTGTACCAGACTTTCTGTGATCCTCAGGACATGAAAGCAGTGGAAGTGCAAGGCCAAGCAGTTGAAGGAACAGCTCTTCACTTGGATGTATGTAATTCCTCAGTATGGCTTTTAAAATCAAGAGATGAGACTGCAATTGAAAACTTTCTTGGCCAATTTGTGGAAATTGAAATAAATGCTAACATTTCTGTGAGCCTGTAGGAGCTCTGTAGACAGGTGCCTTAATGCAGTCACTTGGTAGAACTTCATGGACCTCAGTGCAACCAAGCCTGGGCATCCCTCAGCCAGCAAAATAACCCATCCGTCATGGCTGAATTATGCCACCACTCAGGTCAGTAGCAAAATGCGATGTGCAGCTTTTTAACACTTTTACTGTGACCCCCTGTAACAAGATCACACTGTGGAAGCTTAAAAGGCTTGTACATTACTGCTTTCCTTTCCTGGCAATGGAGGTCCTGAGGCCTTGGGGCAAACCCCTGCTATGCCCTGTGGCAGCAGTGTGATGGCATTTGTAACCCACGTCAGCCCCAGCGTGGCTGATGCTCACTCCCCTCAGCCAAGGGAGAAGCGAAGGCGGCTGTTCAGATGTTCCTGGATGAGATTATGGACCCTAATGCTCAACAACTGCCACTGTGGTTAGCCAAAATGTGTGCCCATCTGCTCTGGGGTTTTGTGCCGGTAGACAAGGAGTTCTGCCAGCTTCAGGAGGACTCGGGCTTTCCTCCAAAGTAGTAAATTTAGAGGGGGAGGAAAAAAAAAAGAAAAGTAAAAGGCTCAATGCTGCAGGTTAGAGCACATCGTCCCAGTGGACACAAGCAAAGTGCAGTAAGACAGGTGGTGGGTGCATGTCCCCTTGCCTCCAGCCTTCGCATCCCAGCGTCATCCCCAGAGTCAGTGCTGACAATCTAATAGTCAGGCTGTGCCTCTCCTAAACAGGACATGACCAAGCTAAGGCAGCAGTAGTGCTTGCTTGTCTCTTTGCAAAGTAAGGAATCATGCCTGTGTTTACAGTT
Organism: Athene cunicularia; assembly: GCF_003259725.1. Taxonomy (NCBI): domain Eukaryota; kingdom Metazoa; phylum Chordata; class Aves; order Strigiformes; family Strigidae; genus Athene; species Athene cunicularia. The sequence continues at coordinate 24,884,772 of NW_020799107.1, forward strand.
TTCTTACTTCTAATTTTTTCATGAAACTTTCTTACTTTCTTTTTTCTTCTATTTTTTCCCTCCAGAACTCTTCCAGAGGGAGGTGCACAATCTCATCATCTCAGAGGCAAATTTTCAACTCCAGAAGGTTGGACCCCATCCAAAATTGGCCAAAACACACTGAACTCCCCTGCTGTAGTCTGCTGATCTCTCCATGTCATTTAGCAGCTAGGATCAACTAATAAAGTGCAAGATGTAGAAATGTCATTTAGAGTTACCTATCCGTAACTAAATAACTTTGTAATGAATGCAAGGCCATTTTGAGCTGATGCCTTAAAGACTAGCTTCATCTCCATAAAGAAAGAAATATGACTCGAACAGAAACAGCCCACATGTGGTATTAACAAACCCTCTTTGTGTTCCTGTAGGAAAGACTGACACCAAGTGAGTTGTGCACTTGCATCATCTTCACCTTATTTTGCTTTAATACTCGTGACTCCACCTCAAAATATTCCTAGAGCTTTAGGTCTGCTTGCAGGGAGCTGGTGGGCCCCTTCTCTAGGAAATAGAGAGCTGGAAAGGTGTTTCTGAACTAAAAATTTTGTCTTAGGTTAACTTCAGCTATAGAACAAGAACAGTACATGGTTTAGTAATATAACAGTAATCAATTCTGACTGTTCATAAAGGAAAACTCAGTATTGCCAGAAGAAATTATTTACACATCTTTATATGACAGTGTTTTTCCATTCACCTTTTTTGGAGCATTTCCTTCAAAAGACATTAAACCCATACATTACTATTTAAAGAGCCTAATTCAACCCAGGCAATAATGATCCATAAATATTCATGATTTTGTTTTAACATTAAAATAACATCTGTTTCAAAACATCTGCAATCTGTTTTCAATGCTTCGGTAACATTTAAATTAACTGTAACTAATACAATAAACCACTATTAGGGATAATGATAATGAAAGATGCCCTATTAAGAGACATGAACAACATGGAATTGAATGAAAAAACAAAACGAGGGGTGGAGGGGACGAACTCAACAGTCAGATACCAAAGATCCCTGGAACTTAAATCCACCATTATGGGAGAGTTTCCTGTGTTAGGACTATTGTTTAATCATCTCAGCTGCTGTGTCTCAGCTCCGCTTGGGTCTTGTTCAAATTTCCACTGTGAGAGCAGTAATTTATGGCGCAGGCAGTGCGACTACTTTTAATGCGGGAGTGAGGGGGGGGCTTGTTCTCTCCAGTTGAAGGGGCCTACAAAATATTTCTGAGCTGGAAAAGCCAGCCACAGCACGCCCAGGGCTCTCCCAGCCAGATGCAGTTAACGAGTCCATTAACCTCCCCGCCCGCCGGCTAGAAGTTCCCGTGAGTGGGGATGCCTGGTGGCCACACTTGCCACGCTCCAGGGCGTGGGGTTAGCCAAAATGGTTAACTCCCCCCCACCCCACCCCACCAAAAAAAAAAAAAA
>NW_020799107.1:24886281-24900610 GCF_003259725.1 Athene cunicularia
CCCCACCAAAAAAAAAAAAAAGAGAAGGGCTATTGTTTACTGCTATGATTTCTCCTCTTTTTCTCCCCATGGCAGGGAGAGATGACATCATGCACATCTGCATATCGTTTCAAGGGTGAAGGTGAAGGTCAGGTGCAATGATGGTGCTGTGGAGGAAGGTTCTCGTCCTCTGTCTGCCGGTGGACTGACACTTGGCACCTGCCTCCACGAGACCCACAGGCACCACACACCCATGGCCCTGGCTGGAAAGTTTTACTTTCATGGAAAGTCTTGGTGGATCATCAATCATAGATCAATTTATTTAAAAATTATATTCAGGGGGGTTTTAGTCTTTTTTAAGCCAGCCCTCCCTTTTTTTCTTCTCCCACTCCCCAACAAAAATCCAGGAGGCATTTCTAATCTCCTGGACCAAATGCAAAAGGCTGCAAAAAAAAACCCAGCAAAAAACAAGGATTACAGCAGCTGGTTTTGCTCTTATTTGATGATTTCTTTTTTTTAAAAAAATCTATTTTAAAATATATTTTTTCAGTCAAAACAAAACCAAGACTTCCCATACATCTGGGCAAGCAATGGTGACACAGTAAGAGCTGTTGTTTACACTGCCAGTGACACCTTTTTATCCCAAAATCCTCAGGTACTCTAAAGCTGCCATTGCATAGGTACAAATAGCTCCAGGAATAACCCTGTGGTTGTTCTTCTTTGCTGGCCTGAGCACTGCACCCCTGGCATAAACTCTGCACCCTGGCTGTGCTCCCGGCCTCTGGCACTGGGCTGGACCAGGTCCTGGTGGGCCACCACAGAGCCGTGCCTCTGCATCTCTCCAACAGTGGCAGGAGCCTGTGGAAAGCAGAGCATAAATCCAAACCATTTAAAGTGTGATTAAGACTTCCCCTGATTACTGCTCTGCATGATATTGAATGCTTCGGCTGTTGGTGATTTATTGAAGTAATATATAATATGCTGCATTCAGTTAACAGTCCCCATCAAGCACAATCTAGCTGAATAAAAAAAAAAAAAAAAAGGAGAGAGACAGAGAGAAGGAGAGAGTGTGCTCTAAGAGGAAATCTCCCTGGATTTAAGGGAAATTGAAATATGTGCATGGTAATCTGTGTCCAAAGCTTTTAGCACTTCAAAAAGTGCTAGTTACTGGCTAAAATCAGCATTGTTTTCTATGGTTAATGGTCCCAATGCCATCCTCACCCACTCCCCTCCACTGCTGACAGCTGGCTACTTCGGCCAGGATACTTTGAGGCATACACTTGATTTATTGGGTTTTTTTCAGCTTTGGGGATTTTTCTTCAGTTTTATTTCAGATGAAGTTTCAAATTCAAGTTCTCTGGCAAAGGGGAGGCTGCACCACAATGTCTTGTACATCACCACCAGCACCAAACCAGAGCAAAGAGGGTGACACTGTAAATATAATCTGAAAAGGAACAAACTGGGGCTGACATTCAAAAAAAGGGAGGAAAATAGCAAAATAAGCACTCGGTATAGTTCCAGGGCCTTTAATGCTTTAGTTTTAATAGCAGAAGTAGCTGTTAGTTATGCAGGGAAGAGGTTTATTTATTTTCATATATAATATTTGATGTATTATCACTCCTTTAGGATCTGATTCAATGAGATACCTCCACAGTGGGCTAATTTTAAGGTGTCATCTTCAGTTAATACTGATCTCCATCACAAGCCTTCCAAAATAAGGTGGCTGACTTAGAAATGATAAGATTATAAATCAAATGCTTTATTTGACATTTGCTTTTGAGGATCCATGCCTTCAAGTTGTCAAGTGGGTTTGGTTTTTTTCCCTCCCTGAAGTCATAAGCATTGGAAATAACTTTTTAAAACCAGCAACAATGAAGGCAGATACTCTCAGGTACTCTCACACAAGCACCCCTAATCCACAGCCTGGGGCTTTCACAAAATGCAGATGCAATGTCCCGAAATCACAAGCGTTTTCAACGCACTTCTCCAGCTCACCAAAACTGACACCTGAAAACACACATGGAGTTTGGTTTCATTCCCTCAGTTTCTAAAACTGGTGAAACGAGACCCAATGCCAAACCTGATACGGATGAGGAGGACTTTCTTCAGCCCTGACATTCTTGCATGAAAGTTGCAGAGCTGTTTATCTGCACCACAGCAGGTAGCTGACTTACAGTCGGTGTGTGATGGACATCAGTGCCCATGTGCACTTCCCTCTCAGTGAATGCACAGTCCACCAAACAAGGAAATGTTCTTGGCATTGCCCTCACTCAACTGGCAAAGAGCAAGACTTCATCTCATATCTTCAGTTATTCTTCATCCTTCTGGATGCTGGGCAGATGTCCTCCATGGTGCCTGCGAGGACACACAGGCCCTGAGCAGAGGCCCTGCTGTCAGCTGAGACACCAGACACACTGCCACCAGCAGAATTGCAGGAGAAGTCCTATTCACCCTCCACAGCCCAGGGATGCAGGCTTTGTCTGGCTGGGGAGGTGGTACGTGCATATTTGGGTGTGGGTTGGAGCACGCACTGAGCTCATGGAGATTAAGAGTTTGACTGCTGAACTCTTGTGTGTTTTGATGGGAGCAGCAAAAGTGCAGCCCTGACCTGAAGGTAGGCATGTGCCAGCTGTTGGGGGTCTTGCTCCAAGGTCCAGGAGTCCTAGACCTTCTCTGGAAGATGTCTGATAGAATATTTTAATCTGGGCATCATATATTCCCTTAAACTCACTTTCAGAAATGATGTCACCATTTTAGCTGAAACTTTCCAAATCAAATTCAGCCCAAGGCATGGACCATTAAAGAAGTCTGGCAACACTGTATGCTGCTGGGTCTTCAAATGGGAAGACTCAGGCAGCCTCGCAGAGAGGTGGAAGTCCCAGCTCTGCCAATGAGGTATGACACCACATGCCTCCGTAAACCCAGAGAAGCATTACCAGCCCAGAGACTGGACACTACAAACCTCAGTGTTGCAGCAGCAAAACTATTGCTATTTCTCAGCCCAATAAAGCAAAAAGTGCATATGCAATAAATTGCCTTTTTTTGTTGTTTTTTCACAGTTTGATTATCCGTCATGATAAGACATTACTTAAAGCAGTGGTGACACTGTCTAATCATTCTTGTGAAATATAGACTTCTCTCTCCACTTCAGACAGAGCCGACATTAATACACATTTATGCAAAGCAGAGCTGAAGCTGTCAGGGGCTAATCTTTACAAGTATGATAAATGATGTTTATTTTCAGTGATGGAACGAAACACCCGGGCTGACAATAATTGTAATAAAAAGGACAGATCAACTTCTATAAAGTGATTGAATTACCAGTCTATTGCATTAATGCCTGATCTTGGCTCTGTCATAAACCTGCTTTAGGTTACCAACGACTGTGCATTAGGAAACATCCACCTTCAAATAGGCACCCTGCCCTTGACCTGTGGGAATGTAGGGGAGTCACTGCTGAATGCAGGTTTTGGCCACTCTTACTTTCGTTTGTTTACAGTAAAGTAACATTTCGTCTCCTGAACCTTGCAGAAAAGTTGCAAAATCTCAGCAGATGCACATGCCTCCTCCATGCACACGTGACGCCCGAGCTCCCATACAGAGGGACATCGGTAATGAATTTGCTGCTCATGCCTGCAATGCAAGTCAGATTCACCAACATCCACAAGGACAAGCACAAGGACTGTGAATTGCCAAAGCCAACTTAAAGAAAAAAATAGAAAAAGGTTAACCTTCACCACCTACCTGGGCAAATGGCAGTGTCCTGTGCTGGACAGGGCACGATGCAGCCCAGAACTGTGGAGAAAAATAGGAGATGTGTGTCAGACCACTGGATCGAACAGCCACATCTCTTGTGCAGCCAGACCAGCCTCTGGCCCAGACATGGACTGGAGATACCAAATGTGTAAGAGGTAGCCTGGGAGAACAGAGCTCTCTGCTTTGCTCTTTAGTTTTGCAGAGAAGGACGTTTTGATAAAATGTGGGCTCCAGAGAGTCCATAATATGTCTTAGCTTTATCTGTGAGTTTTGCTGAGTGGGTGCTACCACTTGATTTTCTGTGGTTCCCTCACTGCAACATGAAGGGGAAAAAAAAAAAAAAAAAAAAAGCACTTAAAGCTGTTGCTGTGCATCCCACTGTGTATGAGTGATCAAAGATAACATGGAGACACACATGTCAAGGAAACCCAGATAAGAGCAGGGCTTCCGCAGATTTTCCAGGCTGCAGAGTGAACTACTCCAGAATCAGGACTCAGCCACAGCCCACCAAAAAGGGGGCTAGACTAGGAGATGTTGTGCTGCCTGCCTGCCCTACAGCTTACCTTAGCATCACTGGTATGACCAAAAACTCTCCTAACTAACTGCTTACTTTGTCATAGAAAGCAACTCTGTCATAGAAAGTAAAAAACATTTTCAGTTTTTAGAATGGGACAGATTTGGGGGGAAAAAGAAGGAAAGACAGAGAAACAGAACAAAAAATTGTGCAGTTATATTTGTGTATGTTTATACAAATGTTCATGCATCTATTGCCATGTGTTTCCCTCCAACTATGATTTCTGACATAAGAATGAAAACTGAATTGGAAAGATGATAATAGGGTTCATCTACAATCCCTTGCAAAACAATCTTCTGGAAACACTTCGCTTCAGGTCAATTGAAACATTTGTTTACGTTTTTGGGTTATTTCTTTTATAGGTTTTTCCATTCCATTATGTTTATAGTTAGTGTATATTTCCTATTTTGAGTATTCCATGTTTCTATTCCAGTCCAGATTTCTATAGCATTATTCTGTTTCATAATTCATTTTGCATTATATCATGTAAGAATTTGTACTATGGTATACATTAAAGCACAGTGGTGCCAAAGAGAAGTCATTTCAGACTGAAAACTTGAAATGTCCCATTCTGACAGCTGACTGCTGACTGCTGTGAGTTTATTGAAATGAGTTATTCTGATTTTTTTCCCCTAAACTTAAGTTTGTCCGAATTGACACACTCCCATGGGATAGTTCAATTTTAGCAGAGCAGCGTTTTCTGACAGCAGATATTAAGCAGGAAATTTTCAACCTTTCTCAGTCATGTGTATTTGTCTGCATATGAGTGTGTGTGCAGCGCCACAGGGCAGGACCCCACAGGGACTGGGAGCTGATGACCACAACTGGGCAGCGGGAGCTCTGATCACAGCCCAGAATGGTTTCCAACAGCCCCAGCCCCTTTCCGGCTGATGCTGGAAGGGTGATGAGATTTCTGAAGGTCCTAACAGAGAGAATCATGATTTTGAAGCAGGATAAAGCAAGTGAATAGAGCTGATCTAGAGAGTTGGCTGGCTTTATTGCAGATCATCTCCTGCATTAATTCCTTCATAAAATAAACATTATTTCTGCTGGATCTGTCTGTTCCCAGCATTGTTGTTACTAGGTTTCCACCTCTGTGGACCTGCCTGCAGTCAGAAATGCAACAGCCCAACCTGCAGTGTGGCTCCTGTGTGAAAACCTGGGACCAGATGGTGGGAAGCCAACAGACGTGGCAGATTTCTGGGACAGTCCTTCAGCTATGGTGAGAGAGGAGGAAACTGGACATCTGGACCTGTTCATTTAGCTGGGACTGTGCTGGGGGCTCAAGGTTGGAGGCACTTCTGACCAACAGATCAGGGAACACAGATACATACATGAGTGTGCTGTTATCCACTGTCCTGTTGCTGCAAAGGACAAGGAAAGCTGCTACCCCCAAGTCCCTCTCTTTACCTTCCATTTCCTATTCTGAGCACTAAGATTTTCTAAATATTCAACTGTTCTATTAAAAGGAGGATATGTGCATAAGATTGCATCCCATAAAAAGGGCAGAAACCTTTAAATTACATCATACTCCAATTTTACACGTCACGTAATGCTATGTATTCTCCAGGGTGAATTACTGTCAGAGTGAAAATCAACCTCATTGGCAGCTAAAGATTTTTTTCCCCAGACAGCAGTGAGAAAAGATCCAGCACAAACTCCTGATCATCCAGCCTTGTCTACACTTTGATGGCAGAAGTGCTTGAGGGCTGAGTCAGAACAGCTATAGCTGCTTCTGTCATGTCCCACACATCAAAAAGACAAGCAGGGTCCCATCGTCCCATCACCGATAATGTCAGCAAGACACCAGCATCCTCTAAGTACTGCTGACCCTAAATGTGCTGGAACTGGCGAGCCAGCCATGCAAAGTGCATTTGTTTAGTAAAAGGAGAAAAAAAAAAAAAAAAAAAAAGCAAAGGAAAACCCAGATGTATTTTTAAAATCATATGCCTGAGATTTTCCTCTATCTGGCTTTACCTCAGTATTTTTGAATGCACTGAAGAGAAAGCCCTTGATGTACAAGGGGACAGCAGCAGCCAGGCATGGGCAGAGCTTTGCAAAAAAAAGCAGCAACCCAGGTGAAGGCTGGGGCTAGAAAGTGGCCCTCCTGCCCACCGTCCCCAGGGCCTGACACTGCCACAGAGCAATGCCAGCTGGGGGGCCCTTTCCTGCCCCTGGCCTCTCCATTCGTCCCCTTTCTCTGGGGCAGGAACAGCCCTGGGACAGCTGTCACCAGCATGGGCATGTTTCCCCAACCTGCTTTATAGGCTGCCGGGATGCAAAACAAATGTGAAGTGGCAAGAAAACGTGGTATTTTCAGAGAACATGTCTAGCTTGTTTTCTTTGGGTACCAAAGCAGCCAGCCTGCATCCCTGTGCTGCTCCAAGCAAGGCAAGGGATGGGGCCAGCATTACAAGCCTCCCTTGGCACTTCCCAAGCCTGAATATTTTTAATTTCTAAAACAATTTGTTTACTACCATACGAGTAACCTTTTTACTTTTGGCTATTTTGTTTATACCAACCAACCTACCATAAGGAAAACTAAAACCACTATCTTGCTTGGTGAGGGCAAAGACATCCCTCTTACCCAAGATGTGTGCAGGGAGAACAGAGTGAAAATCCAAATAAAGCCTCTGGGTGGTAGGGGATGATGCCTGGGATGGCAGCAGCGATAAGCTGCAGCATACAGCACCCAGTAGTGCTCAGCCTTGGTGTGGGACAGCAATTGCCACCACCATTCTGGGGGCACCAACCTCTGAAGTACATGTCTCTAAAGAGATGGCAATACCAAACAAAGCCTGTGCAGGATGTTGGGCTCCCAGCATGAGCAACATTAGGAGCTAGTGGAAGGGTGACTGGGAGCTGAAGGACATGAGGGAATAGGTAATATGATAGCAGGAACCGTTGGTCTTGTCCCCTTAAACCACAGGACTAGATCTCCAAACACGGAGTGGGGGTCACATTTCAACACCAGGTGTTGGTGAAAGGGGTTGTGGTCCCCAGCTCCCACTCTGACCCCTCCAGCAGGAGCCCTTGCAACTGTGCCCAAAACAATCTGACCTGTTCACAGTCCATATGTTACTGGTCTGAACAGACTTGAGTGGGTTTTGTCTGGGGGGAAGGAGGGGGGTCTCACATAAGGTGCTCCCACAGCAGCGATGCAACAACCCTGGAAAAGAGAAAAGCAAGAGAAGGCAGAACAGACACCTCATTCACCAGCTCAGACCATGGCCAGGGCATCTCACTGCATCAAAGAGCAGCAGTGTGAGGCTGGGGGAGAGCAGGGCCAGGGTGTTGAGGTATGGGTACGCTTGCTCACAGGTATTGCACAGTGGAGGGGCCATGCACGTCTCTTTTGCTGGGACTGTCAGAGTGGGGAAAGAGGTTTCTGACACTTGAGAGCATCAAAAGGCAGCACCATGATAAAAACTGTGCAAACAGCAGGAACATTTCTTTAATAAGTCTCCAGACAGATAAATCACAGCTTAAGGAGAGATTGCAGTGCTATTTATTAGTCATTTGTGCATGATTTGCTCACACCATTGGTAGTGGAATTTCTTTTTCAGGTATTTAATTTTCATCAGGAATGATTTGTGTGCTGTACAGCAGTTTGTACCGACACCACTGCCCTGCAGTGCACAGGCACCTGTAACCAACCACCTACAGACAGCTCCAGCCTTAAAGAAAAATGCTGACAGTGACCTCCTAAAGGAGATGCCCCAGTGGTTAAATGCAGCAACGTTCACATGTATCTTCCTTATTTTTCAGAGCTGTTAGGTTTCCTTGCACGGCTGAGCAATACCCACCAGGTAGCACACGTGGTCGTTTAAGCTGTATTCCTCATTTCCAGCCGTTTCCACATCCCACCTTCACACTGGGAAACATCAGGCTGGGTGGTAATGGGTGACAAGGCACAGAATGAGGGAGCTAAAAGGCTGATGTAAAGGAAAAGAAATGGAAATCATTAAACACACAAATTACTGAAGACTGAGTTAAATAGCACCCCAATTTGTACCTGCTGTTAATCCAAATGGTTAAGTCAAACCTGAATTTTACCCTGTATGTAACATCTAGTAATACAACAGTGCTAGGACTAAAGTGACATTGCAAAAGCTCTATAGCAATTACTGATGTACAAGGAAGATATTGCTATTTCATGCTTCTCCAGAGCAAATATTCCCAGATTATGGAGAAGTAGATTAGCTGTCTTTCAGAGATCTTCATTGTGGGACTTAATGGCTGGTCTGACTGCATATTCATTGCTGGGCAATTTTTACATTTCCACTAGCAAGAGGTAGCAAAGCAAGGTCTTGCATGGTAGTCAGAAGCTTTCAAGCTCTCCAGGGCTGACAATTCCACTTAAGTACTTGGAATAGTTTAACTTACTTACAAATAAAATTTATCCCCATCTCTTGTTCTTCTGATAGTTCAAGATACATGGATTTCACTCAAAGCTCCACTTACCAGAAGCAGCTGTAAACCAAAGGGTTTGGACTTTGGAAGCCATTGTCTGAGAAGCATGAGGAACCCCAGACTTCTGCCATCACGTAAAATCAATTTTTTACCTTATTCAAACACACAGAGAAATTCAGTCCCTAGTCTACTCCCTGCCCAAGTCCTTGAACTTGCAAGAAACACTAGCAGATGTTCATTAGTGCATTGATAACTCAAGAATTGTAGGCATTTGTTGACCCTGTATGTGATGAATAAATATTGGAAAGTTTCTGCTGAGGTATAGCACTTTCGGTTCAGGGCCAACTGGACACACTCAAAAAAAGTGTTTGAGGGGCAAGAGGGAGTCATGGCCAGCAGTTGTGCTTTGTTGTTCCTATTATTATTAAACTTAATTGTGACCTGCCAAAAACGTGAGGTTATCTATCCCATACCTACACATAACAAATAGCAAATATTTGGGTGAGATTAATGATTTATTTGAGATTTAATAAAAATGTGGCTTCTTGTGGGTATGCATATGATGCCCTCCTCGCTGACACCATAAGAGTCTGGACGCCAGAGTCATCTCGCAGACCAACAGCCAATAGCAGAGCTCATGCAAGGAGTACTGCAAGCACCAACATCACTCAAGATCACAACATGCCTCCCAAACTCATCTTCAGGTTTGCACTTACCTGACAAGTTCAGGGTGTTTTCCTTCCCTGCAAATACCCCTTCAGAGCCTGTGTCTCCCATCAACCCCTCCAAAATCCATCAAACATCTCTGACCCCCTGGGTGGCTATCACTTGCACCAACTAGTCTCTTTTAAAAGGAAAGAGGTACTTTCCCAGCATTAAACTATGCTGTGTGTTTCTCAGGCTGGCCTGAGACTGCAAACAAGATAACACTGCAAAGAAAACTCCTGAACTGTGCAAGAGAACAAAGGCTTGGTTGTGGATAAATTGCTTCACTTTGAAAAACTCAAATGTTTAAGTACTTCTTGTTAAAGTAATCCAAAAATGCAACACTGGCCCAACAGGAGAAAAGCCAATGCTTCTCCCAAAGCAGTTGTCTGGGCCAGAGCTCTCTCTGTATGTGGGATGAGCAGCTCTGTTCAGTCTGTTAGTAGAAGAATAACTGAAAGTGATCTGTTGGAAACTGTCTCCATACACACAGTCATGCAGACACACAGACACAGCTTTGATATGTGGGTCTGACTTAATTATAGCTGGCAAACACAAATGCTAGATATGCTTGAGAATAATGCTTGACAAAACTATACACTGCAAAGGAGAACTTGGTTTCCCAGAAAAAAAATAAAGCAGATAGTGGCCACATCTGGATTTTTTCTCACTCTCACATCACTCTGCATTTCCTGGTTAGAGCTGGGATCTCCCCAAGAGAGGCTTTTCTTGTGGTATTTCTAGCTGGGACTGGAAGAGCCACAAATCTCATGAGAAGGTCTTTCCTTCCAAGATTCATGAGCTGAAGGCTCATGAAGCACAGATAGTTCAGGAAAGTGACCGACTGTGCAGACGCTTTCCAAGCTCTCAGCCTTTTGGGGGGTCCAGTAGTGCTGGCAATGATATAGGGTCCCATCTCCCCCCCCTTCCCACCAACATGGACACTTGACACCGAAAAAGCTCCTTACTTTAAAAAATTAAAAAAGGAAAAAAGAAGTCTCACTGTGTCAGAGTGGGCAGAGTTTGGAGGTCTGCCTGACTGCTTCAAGATCGTAAAGTGGCCATCTCAAAAGCACTGGTCTACGTGGTAATACAAGAGGAGAGGGATACCCTGAAATCACCCAGCAACTGATTTCCATTTCCAGGGGGCACTGACTTTCCTCCATGCTGGGAGGCAAGCAATATCCAGCAGGACCCTCAGACCTTCTCTTACAGGAAAAAACCCTCAGGCCAACCCAAACCTTTCACTTCAGTCAATTCTGGATCTAATCCATCTTCATAGCACACACCATGAATCCATCTAAGAAAAACAAAGCTTCAGAGCTCTCTCCACTCTGGATCATGCCCCTCTGTGATTGATCTCTAGGTTTTCTGAAAAAGTACAAAACAAGGACTTTGGAAAGCATTTAGTTGATTGTGGGACACCCAGATCTAAATCCTGCCTTGCCATGGGTTTTGCTGCCTGAGCCTGGATTAATCTACTTAACTGATCCATGCCTCAGTTCCCTATCCATAAAAAGAAGAGGGAGGGAGAGTTAACAGCACTTCCTGGCATCTCTGGGATGTTGTGAAGATTAATGTATTAAAGAACAAAGTGTGTCAAGATTCACCAAAGGAAAGGCGACTTAGAAGGTCAATATAGCATTGAGAAGAAGTGTGTTTGTTTATTCTGTATTGTTCCTGTCCAAGTGATATTTGAAAGTTAAAAATAAAGCAGAATAAATGCATCTTTCTGTGCTCCAGAGGGGACTGCTCAGTGTGTGGGCACATAGGAACTCTTTCAGGAAGAGGAGGTTTGGAAACTATTGTGAAAACTGCGGTCAAGAAGTGAAACTTACTGAATCCCCCAAGGAGCCTTTACTGCCAACCACTCCATGATCTCCTCGTGGGCAGAGGCTGGTGGACACAGACTTCCCTGCTCTTTGATGCAAATGCAAAGCCTGGAGCCACATAGGCTGAAGGGACTCAACCATCAGGTGCTGAAGCTGTTCCTACCCTGCCTGGCTCTATTATGGTTCCAGAGTAGCTCACATTGAGCCCCCAAAGCCACCAGGCACCTCTGAAAAACCTTGCCACAAATCTCCTGCAGGGTTAGGGTTAGAGATCCCTTTGCAATATAATCATGCTTGTGAAGCACACAACCCTCCTTTTTTCCACTTTGTCATCATTCAGACCTGAAGGTTTGTAGTTGTGTCTCTCCTGGAGGAAATCTCACTCTAACAGTGTGTTTTGGCAGAGTATGTGCTGTTCCGGGGTCACATCACATGGGGACTGTGGTATCGTTTTCTAGCACAGGACAGTGGGGCTTCCAGGACCTTCCCTTTTCACATGAGGCAGCCACTGTTTAAGAAGCATGGAGCCAGCTGGGAGCTGAACACCCTCCAGTTCAGTCTGCAGCATCATGCCGCATGTTTATTTTCCTTCTGGACCCATGAGACCCATGTTCCTGAGAGAGGATCTTCCTCTCTGGGGAAGTTAATACTACGTATTCAGGCCTCCTTCAACTGACAAAAAAGCCTAAAATTCAGGTCCACCATCTCCTGTACTCTATTAGGAAATGTCTACCATTATCATGAGCCTATCTGAAGAAAATTGATCTATTTCTAAACACTCATCCTGGACACTGAAGCACAGAACACATTGCCTCTGAATCCTCATGCCATGCAAACAACCACCTCAGGGCTGCAAGGACCTTCCTAAGTAATTGCAGGTAGCTTCAGATTCAAACGCATCACTGGTAATTCCTCTCAGCTGGGCTAGACCTTGGTCATACCCCATCCCAGTCAAGGCTGTCATGCTTAAGAAATTCCCATGGGAAATGTAGGCATCCGAGCCAGCATTATGCAGCCCTGCACAGTGCTGGGACCATGAGCGTTCCAGAATGAGACCAGCCCTGACTGCTCAGCTGCACAGCTCCCATTCATCCAGTTTGCCCAAAGGAGCTTGAGGAAGTCCTTGCTTTCATGCTATCACTTGCAGCTCATCCATTTAGACTTCAGATAATTCAAAGAAACAGAGCCAGTGCTTCCACCCGCCTCTGAATTAGAGAGGTGTGAAAATATAAATCCAGGCATGACATTTGAGTGATGGGCTCCTTACATATACCCAGTCTACAGCACCTGTCACCCTTCCTCCTTTGAACTATTATTTTAGATACTGCAAAGAATTCCTAAGGTGAAATCTGATACACCAGAGCCAGGGGAGAGCGTGGGATGCTGAGGCTGATGCCTTACTCCTTGCCTGAGCCTCTTGCTGGGGGTCCAGTTCTGAACCACTGCAAAGGATTCTGACAAGCACAAAGAAAGAGATCAAGAGCTGAAAATTCAAGCCAGTATTTGGTCTGGCCTGAGTCAAGGGTCCTAGGTGCTGACCCATGTTTGCATCTGTCATTTTGCCCAGTCCTGCTGAGCTTGAACCTCAAGGAAGGTTTGCATCATGGGGAAGGGCACAGGGAGGATCAGTGTGAGGGATACAGGATAGATCACCGATTTCTGAGTGCAGGTGTGTTGGTGGGATTCAGATATCCAATAAACTGCAATGAAAAGGAAAAAAATGGTTGTCCTGCCCAGGGTGTATTACACAAGAAGTCAGGGGCATGAAGTGCAGCAAAATGGATTCAGGTTAGACAGCAAGAAAATCTCTCTAACAATAAGGGTAATGCAGACTGTGGGAAAGCTGCAGAATTTCCCCCATCAGAGACCTTTAAGAACCAGTCAGATGAATAAATACCTGTTGGGCAGGAGCTGGGTGTATTTGATTCTGTCTTCAAGTGTGACTTCTTTGGGGCTCAGCCACTCCTCTGGTCCCAGCCCTGGGCTGTCACTGAGAGCACTGGAGATCTCAATGGGAAACGTCACCTTCTTGAGGTGGCAAAACTCTGGGAAACGTCACCTTCTTGAGGTGGCAAAACTCCTTCTGTCAACCTGCTCATCTCTCTATCCAGGCTGGGTATTAATCCTGTCTTGGAATAACTCACATGTACCTGGTTAAAATTACTCCAGATGCAGATGCATTTGGCTTGTTGGAGGGGAAAAAAGTCAGTGGAAAACACTGAAGGTGCTGAGGCATGGTAAGCAGGCAGCATGGACATCGGCTGAAGTTCACCAGCTCCTGATGGGCTGTGGTGATGCTAGGCCCCTTTCAATCAGCATGAATGCTTTCTCCTCCCACAACTTTCTTTTTAATAGATACAGTCCATTTCAAATCGTATTTCCTAAGACAAGTCAGTAAAGGCTCAGAGAAGAACCACAGGTGTCAAAACAAGTGTGCCACCTGTGCCTGGTGCAGCAAGGACAGTGGCTGGTGGTGAAGGGGACTCAGTGCTTGCTGGGCTGCTGGCAGCTGCACCCTGCTCAGCACCCTTCCCATTCCCTGCCTCCACATGCCCTGCCTCTCCCCCGGCCCTCTGCAGCACCACCACTCCTGATTTATTTGGGTCTGCTGGAGCCTCCGCTAAAACAGAGGTCTTTAGTTTTGTATGACCCCTCTTACCTTGTGCTCAGCTGTGAGAAGCAGGAGGATTTTCAGCCAAGCTCTTCTCTACCACCTAGTGGGAAATCATGTTTTTCCCGCCATTGCGAGCGTGGTGCTGAGCAGGATCGCTTGTGTGATGCTTGGGCAAGCACTTTGCAGCCCTGTCTGCCCGTACCCACTGGGGACATCCCAACGGCCCTCAAAAGCCTGAGCAGCACCACGGTGATGGGTCTCTTCCTGCCTCTTGGCAGCACCCTGGCTTAGGGGACAGCAAGGCATGTTTGGGACAATTTGTCCACTCCGGTACTCACTATTTCTAGTGCAAAGAGTGACTGTCCAAGCCTATTTTCCAGTCAGTCACCAAGCAAATGGGCACCTAAATTTGCAGCATCTCAATGCCTCTAAATACAGTGGGCATTCCCCCCCCCC
>NW_020799107.1:24900660-24953565 GCF_003259725.1 Athene cunicularia
CCCCCCCCGAAAGCTGAATTTCCCACTTGTGCATAAATTCTCACAGTTTTCCTGCCTCTAACCAGCCCCAGCCAAGGTTTGGGCGTGAGCCACAGGGCCTGAGCTGCCTGCGGTCTCAGGAGCTCTGATGGCCCCGCAGCACCTGAGCATCGGCCATCAGCATCCAACTCCGTGGCAGCTCTCAGGGGAGCGGGGCTCTGGCCAAACTCTGGCGCAGGTAATTGCAGTCTGCGTACTTAATTTCCCCCTGCAGATACAGCCGCCTTAATTTCCTGTCCTAAACTGTAGGGTAGTGTTGCAGTGTGTTGTTAAACAGCTGCCATGCGTTACCCAGAGGGGCTTGTATTTCGGCGGTGGGTGGGTTCGGCACACTTCATGTACGGTGAGAAAGCAGGCAAGGCGCTGGCTTAGGCTGCCGCTTGCCTCCCCGTTTCACCAGCACGGTTTAGGCATTGCCAGCTCTCTACACTCTCTCACACGGCCAAAATGTGGACACCCCCTTCCCCTTGCCTGGTAAGCAAGGACCAATGGGGAAAGCTGATCTTTCCTCCAACTGCTGCCAAAACAGAGGACGCAAAGGGTTAACGGTGCAACCACTGAGGGGGGGTTCTCCTTGCAAACTGGAGACCCCTGAGAGTTTTATGGGGAGGGCTGGTGGGGGCGGAGGGACGGGGCGGGGGAAGAGAATTTGCTTTATGGCTTTGACAGGAACTCCCATCATGGTATAATTATGGAAGTGAGAAGTCTGCGTGTAATGAAGACCATATGCCGTGTTAAAACACACATGCACAAATATTAGGCCCCCGTGAGGCCTGCGGGGGAGCTGGGGGGGGATCAGGAAGGGGTGGTGAACCCAGCCCTCCCCCCAAAGCTCCTTGCAGATTTTGCAGCCTGGCCGTGGCCAGGGCAGTGAGGACGCAGGGTGGCTGGGGAGCCCAATGCCGCTGAACAGGGCCAATTTGGGGTGAGAAACATCCTGTTTAAATAACATATTGAGTGGAAGGAAGGACCCCTATGCCAAAAAAAGGGCTTTCACCCTGCATTGCTGCAGACAGCCCCTATGGGCAGGGTCTCCTTCAGCAGCAGTTTTTCTCCAGGTCCAACTACAATTTTCCCCTTTCTTTTCAAACTACGCCCTCGCTGCTCTTCTCTCACTGGAAAACATCTGCATGCAGCTGCCTGTGGAGACAACCAGCCCTCCTCCTCGCCCTATCCAGCTGTGCCGGCAGGAGCCGCAGGAGCCACGCGACATCCCTGAGCAGCTCCTGGGCTGGGGAAGATGACTTCAGTGAGTGCCAGGGCCACCCAGCTGGTGTTTGAAGTCCCCATGCCATCCTCTCCATCACCCCGCCTGCTCTTTAGAATGTGAAGCTTTCTTGGCTACACTATATTCATTTCTCCTCTCCGGATCTCACATGTCTTCTGCTTCACATCTCCCACTCGCTCTCTTTATGGGTCCTTTTGGCTTCTTTGAGGCTGTTTGTTCCTTTGCAGGTCACACACTTGCAGGACTATCTTCTTCCCAGCTCACTTTCTGGGTCTGTCACCCTGCAAGTCCCTGTGACACCCACACTCCCTCATGCCTGCTCTGCAGCCCACCAGCACACACTTACCCTAGTGCACTCAGCTATCCACTGTGTCTCTTAGAGAGCTGTTTTCCAGATTAACCTTTGTAGGGATGGACACAAGCTGTCCTTCATCAGTCTTAAACCCCCTTACAATATCCACCCCACAACTTTGTCCATCTTTTTTCCCCGTGACAGGACAGACTCTGACCTGAAGCAGATGACCCTGTTTTTCCCCACTCTGGATCATTTTTTCCCCACCTGTGATGCCTTAGCTAAGAGCTCCAGCTGCCTGGCACAGACCCATTTTGCTCTTCCAACTACTTTGATAGCAAAAGGGAGCTGTTGCTGTTGTGTACCAGGGCTGGAGGTAAGAGCTGTGCAGGAGTCGCTGCGGGCAGCAATGCTGCTCTCCTTGCCAAGCAGTACCAAGGGCATCCAGCTGCAGGTCTGGCTGGGGTCAGCAGGAGAATGCAAGGGTATGGGAAAGCAAAACTGATTATCTCAACATAAGCTCTCCTTGCATCTAAGGAGGGGAAAATGCATCCCATGACACTCTGGTGGAAAAGATAGGTGACAGAAAAAATCCTGTTCCCTAGGAAAGAAATACCAAATGCAACAGTGGATTATTCTAACTAGTTTCACTGGGACTGGTAACATGCAGGAGAGGAGAGGACAGACCATAAATTGCATTTGCCTTATCTTTCCTACAGCCTCCATATAAAATATACTTCTCGTTAATTTATACATATAGCATTGTGTGTTCTCCTAAAAAAAGGAGCTGCTTTCCACCACTCAAAGCTGCTGCTATAGATTCACTACAGACACAGGATTTGGGAGCATGACTCCCACAGCATTGCAGGGAAGTATTAGAAGAGGATCACCTGCTTCAGAGGGGCAAAGCCCACGTTTCCCTGGCATGCAAAAGGGATCCACCAAGAGGACAGCATAGAAAGCGCCTGGATGAATGCTGCTGCCAAATGCATGCTCGTTTTAGGATTCACTTTATCACTGTAAATTCCTCCCTCACATTTCCCATCTGCATCTACTCTCATGCAAAGCAACAAGGAGCATTTGGTGTTGGGAGCAAAATTTTAAATTGTTGTTCCATTTAAAAGTATCCCTCACCACAGTGGCTAAAAGATGCTAACACTCAAGGCTCATCCTCTCCAACAACTCCCTATCCACATGCTCCAAACCCTCCCCACAGCTGTCTCTGCTCCTGATGAGAAACAGAGACATCCCTGGATGGTCCCATCCAGCCTAGCAGTGATGCAGTGAATTTTCCAGGGCTCCTGCAAACTTTAACAGCCAGTTTTACAGGGGAGAGCTGTCATGCGGAGGTAAATCGCAGGTGTGGTGAAAGTGGCCTTCCTTCACCTGGGACAGCGGGGTGAGGAGCAATCTTTTCATTTCCTGGTGTCTGCTGCGATCCGCGATTCCCGTCATGCACAGTGTGTCATTTCCCATGAGTACCTGCCTGTTTCTGCCATCTGCCATGATTTATAGAAAATGGGCAGTGATTAATAGCCCAGTCAATGCCGAGTGAAGCCATTTTCTTTCATTTACCTGCTCCCTGACCTCCCCACGCAGTCCCAGACAGGGGCTGGAAAAGTGTATTAATCATGCACTTAAAAAATATTTAAAAGGGAAGATTGGCTGGGAGCTTGGTGGTATTTACGGAGTCATTTTCTACCGAGGGTGCAAGCTAATTGTCAGATAAAACAAATGGGCTCTTTGAAATGGAAATGAGTCACTTGGAGGTACTCAATGTTTGGTCCTTGAGTGATGCCCCAAACCCACACTCCTCCTGGGGCTCCCTTTCACCTACCTGGGACCAAGCCCAGTGGCAGCTGCAGCTCTCAGACACAAAGGAAGGGGTACGGCGCACCAGCTTGAAGTACAGTCATGGTGCTAAGAGGTCTCTGTCACCAGAGAGGTCTGTGCTCCCACCAAAACTTGGTCATGGCACCAGGGCAGGGTGCTGCAGGGGTACAGAGGGCTCATGCCAGTCTGAAGTCCACCTGAAGAGATCCTGCAGCAAGGGAAGGATATTTGGGGAAAAGACATTGATTTCCTATGACACAATCTGTATTCCCAGAGCCTGTGAAAGCATTTGGTCCCTGTCTGGACCCACAATATGAACAGTCAGTAGAATTGCTCCAGCCAACCTCCACACACACAAGGCGGGTTCTCCACACCATTTTTACCAGCTCCAAGTGGTAGGACTGGCCCTGGGGCTTCTCATCCACCAGAAGGACCAGATAAATTTATGTGGATAAGCATCAGTGTCTCTGGCTTCCCCAATCCCAGGATGGAAGCCTCTGTTCACCTCTGTCCTCTGAGGCACAGAGCCATGATGCCATCATCTGGCGAGGCACCCTGCTTTGCTTCAACTCAAATCCGACCTTTCCTTTCCTTGTGCTAGAGCTCTGGAGCAGCACCACGTGCAGTGTCCTGTGCGGCTCTGCATGGCCTCCTGGAAAATGCGGCTCTGCCAGCCCCTAAGGACAGCCAGGGTTGATAGCAATAAGACGAAAATCCCCTGTCAAGCCAAACAAAATTATTGAGTTATTCTCACACGCCAGAGACCAAAGCTTTGTTGACAACTTAATTAACTGTGTTTGTAATGAATTTTTGGCCACATGCAACAGACTAATTATCAAAGCAAACCTTAATCTCTTTCTAGGCACATCAAAGTATTGAGAGCACAAAATATTTACATGAGTCTCAGATAAAATTCTTTGCACTAATTCTAACATAATTAAAATTATGTTGGGGCTAAGGTAATTATGCAAGGTGCTTATATGGCATAACAATGTAATACAAGCTGGTGCTTTTTTTCACCTGTAGTCAATCAGCAAAGTCCTCAAAAGCACGTAACTTCTGTTAAGTGCACTTTCAAACAATAGAAAAACAGCACCACTTTTAAGCTCACTTATGACATTTAAAAATGCCCACTGAGGCCAGATTTGATATAAGTACCTTTATTATTTGTATTATCAGAACTTTTCCCAACAATAACTAGACATGAGTAAAATAAAATTGGTGACTTTTAAATGGCCATTACAGCATTTCCAATTGCCTCTGTGCAACCAGTGATGGCTTTCTTTTGCTTCAAATTGTTGATGTGAATTTGATGACTGAGAGGTGGAGAGGACTGTACCAATTCATCTTTTCCTAAGGAATGCCCCTCCCAAGAACAGGCCACATGATAATGAGAGAGAACAGAGCAGGAGAGGGAAGGAGACTCACGTTCTTCCTGGAGTTTGCTGTGACAGGACACCCCTTTGCTCCAGAGGGGGGACATTGTGACCCAAGGCTGGTACCTTTGACATGGGAGGCGGCAATGCCTGAACACATCCTAAATGCCCCAGAAAATAAAGGGAGTCACAGGCCATCCCTGTTAGTTCCATCTCCTCTGCCCAGCCCTGCACAAGTGGCTGTCCCAGCCATCCCCATGGCTGTAGGGACTGCCTGGCCACAACCAGCTCAGCCCCAGCTGCACATGCCACCAAAGAACTGCCTGCAGTGCAGTGCACCAGCTAAGCCTGGGCATGAGAAAACGATGAAAAGGCAAGGTCATCCCCAGGTCCCACCTGCCATCTGTGCCGGGAGTCACTTCTGCCACAGGAGGTGACCTAGTTTCAGGCAGCAGGTCTCGGAGATGTCATCCTGCATCCCCCACCACATACTCTTGTCCCTGGGACCAGCACACCTGCACTGCTGTGACCCAGGGCCTCGTGGGGCAGGCCATGTGGAGAGTCTGTGATGACCCAGAAAATCCTTCAACCGATGAGCTGAGAAGGCAAGTTGTCTGGCTGTAAAAATAAAATAAAAGGCTGCCTTAGATCTGCATGGCCAAACTGCAGAGACATGGCTCCAGAGGTCCCTGTCTTGCTCCATCCCTAATGTAGGACCAAATGTGCTTGTGCATGTCTGCCTGATGGTCTGACCTGTCAGGATAAGCCTCCAGCACTGGAGATGGGCACCCTCTCCATGTGGGCACTCCCACTAGGAAGTTTTTAACTTCCTTGCTGCTGTCTGAAATTCATGTCCTGCCCACTAGTGATGCACAGAGCTGGAAAATTTCATGGGTGCAGTAGCCTCATTCCTCCCGGGATGCCCATCTGGTGCTTGACCCCCATTCCAATCCACAATGAGGAGGGTCCCCTCCATGTGGGTTGTACCTCCTTGCCCACCGTTCAGGGTAAACCAACAGCAAGGTCATGGGGTTTCATGCTACACCACTATATGGTGGCTGTGAGGATTGCCTGGTCCTAACATCGTCCCTGCCACAGATGTCAGGGCATATGTTCCTATTTTCCTAGCTACTAAAATCAGCTCCTTTCTGCAGCCTTTGGAGACATTTGCCAGTGGAAAGTATGCCTTTGAACAGATTTCTGCCTAGGTTTGACTTCATTAATCAAATCATTTCTTGACACAAAACACCAAGGACTTGCTGGAGGTGCGAGACCAGAGCAGGGCCATGCTGAGTGGCTTGGAGAGGCTGCCCAGAGGGATTCCCACAGACATGCAGTTTTGAAGAAACTGTCGAGCTTTCAGTTTGATCTGCAGAGCTTAAAAAAATTAACAGGTGAGTTTGAAGCAACAACAACTCCTTCCAGCCCTGTTTCCCCACTGTTACTGTTGTGCCAGTGGGGCTGCAGTGATGGGTTTGCCCCCATCTCTGCAGAAGGGTCACCCCAGAAAAGCACAGATCTGGGGCAGGACTTGGTGGAAGCCCAGGTGCATGCAAACACAATCACCAGCTCCTCCCAAGTCCCAGCTGGGCTGAAACCACCTAAACCCACCCCAAAAGACTTGCTCCCTATGGCTCACAAAGGTTGGGGCACAACAAGGAGCTCTCTTACATTTCAGGCTTTTGTATCAACAACAAACCACTCTGCAGCCAGACCAGAGTTTCATTTTCTGACTGGACCAGACCTCTGATTTCATATTTTCCAGCTTTCCTGCCTCCACAAAGCACGGAGCATCAGACTGAATGGAGACACAGATTAAGAGGCAGAAAAATTATCTAAGAGGGGGCTAAGGGCTTTGCTGCTCCTCAGTCTCAGCAGGTGGGTTGCTGAGTAGACTTTTTGCTCAGCTTCCCATCAAGAGATGAGAAACCTCTCATGGGTAGAAAGAGTTCTAGCTGGTGTTACTGTCCGCAAGACAATTGATTTTACACCAAGAAAAGAAAAAAGAGCCATATCACATCTCAAAATTGTCAAAAGTTGAATAAGCTATAGAGAGACTATACGTATTTCTTCCAAGGTGGTGGGGGTTAGACTGGAGTTACTCAGGAGACAAGCCCTACTGTTTGGCCACATGAGCTAATTGCCCTGATGCATCAGAGGGAAGGGATGGAGGAAAGCCTGGCCATTAAATCTGTGTGCAGGGGAGGGCTTCAAGAGCCTTTCCTCCCCCTGCTTCTCTGGCCAAGCAGTTTTGGCATTTATTCATCATTTGAATAGATGAAGTCAAATCCGAACACTCAACAGGCTCCTGTGCAGTGCTGCTCCCTAATGCTTGATTGCCTAAAAGACAACTCCCACATTCCTCAAGTTTCTGAACATCTTGATTTTTTTTTTTTTTTTTAAACCTTCAAAGCTCCTGCAGGGTTAGGGTTTGGTTTAACCTCTGGCAGAACTGACAGATGCTTTCGGCTCTAGAAAGATTTTAGGACTCTTTTTCCTTGGCCTCTCAGCAGAAGCCAGGACCTTTATATTGCTGCCACCTTCCAGCCAGAGGACAGTTGCTGGGGGTGCTCTCTAGTGGCAGCCTGTAGAGAGAGGAGAAGCAGCATGCAGATGTTAACCACATCTGGAGCAGCTGAGATAAAAGACAGCTGAGGAGGCAGAAAAGTTTTTGAGGTGCAGGGAAAACCAGCAAACATTAACTAGGGGAGTGACAGGCTACAGACTGGTATGAACATCCATTGCCCAGGTTGCTCTCAACTAAAACGCATAGTATTTTCCATTAGTTGTCCAAAGGAATGTGTGATATCTGTTCAACACACTGGGATTTTTGCTGCTTGCAAAGGGAATGCTCTGGGTTCCCTTACTGTGGTACCTGAGCAGCTCCACATCTATTCTTTTCTTTTTTAATTCTGACAAAATTGTTTTGAGATTAGGGAATATTAGCCCCATTTTAGTCATAGGAAACAGAGACAGAGAGGGCTAGCTTTAAAGGTGTTTTAGCACTGGTATAGAGGAAGTTATTCAGCATCAGTGGAAAAGGAGCACGGAGCATGCCTTTGCATTTTAAGAATTTAAAATAACTCCGAAATCTGTATCAGAGTATGGAGAGGGTTAATTTTAAAAGGTATATTTGTAACTTTTTCCTCATTAACTTTTCAAGTTCTGAATAATAAGGATTGGGAATTAAACAGACTACTGAAATTCTCCCACTATCTCGTAGGAAAACAATCTGAAAAGTTGGGGGAAGAAAGGCTAGTAAGAAAATTAAATTAAAACCAAACAAATGAACAAACAAAAAAAAAAAATCCATGAACATTTTCCACTTCACAGCTATAAATTATTTTGGCCTTATTTCAGAGGAAAACAGTAATCCCATATTATTCCCAAATTGTGACTTCCATCACTTTGAAAATCATGGGATTTGTTTATTTGACTAAAAACTGCAAGATTGCTCTTTGGGGGAAAAGGATGTCTGAATTCAGCCTCTACACCAGCCCCTGTCAGCATCTGCCCCCTTTTGAGCCCACGCATACAGAAAAGGCATTCAGGTGGGCTTCCATCCCAGGATGAACCAGCTACAGCATCCCTGGGTCCCAGGCAAATTCCCAGGGCATCATCCAGCCATCTGAGGGTTCTGAGGATGTTCTGGGCCTCCTTAACCTCCAGCCTTCCTCAGAAACATCAAACTGCTGCACAGGGCTGTGAGGGAATTCGGTCAGGTGGGAGCAAGTGTTGGATTTTTCCTTTCAGCTGAATCAGAGCCGTAACATTTTTTTTTCCCGGTGAAGAACAAAAATACGAATCTTTCTTCACAATTCCTTAAACCTCTTGTGGTGAGCAAAGAAATCTAAACCTAATCTTTATTCCAAGGAGGAAAACACGCTCAGCGCCGGGCAGTCCCGCTTTGGGATGCGCACAGCAACAGCAGGTGGAGCTGCGAGATCAGGAGTGAGGACCGGCGGCGCCTGGTGCAGCTCCTCGCTGCTCGGCAGCGGCGAAGAAACATTTGGTTTTGAAGGGGAGCTGGAAACCCCCAGCTCAACGTGGCTTTTTGAAGCTCCCCCTCCCTGCCACAAATTAAGGAAATGAAACGTTTGTTTAAAATCCAGGAGGAAAGTCTGGGAGGGGGCAGAGCCTGCCGGTTTTTGCCGGGAAGACGGCTGCTCTGAGGTTGGGACGTGGTGTTCAGCTCCCAGCCCCACTGCCACCACAGGCTTCCTGTGCAACCTTGCCCACATCACTCAGGGAGATACCTGAAATGCCCTTTCACCATTTTCCAGGGAGCTTAGGCAATTTCCAAACAAATGGACTCTGGAGCATCCCTCAGTCCCTGCCACTCCCTTTCCCTGGCAGCTCCCCCAAGATGCCATCCCTCCATCCTAACACCTCCTGCAAAAGCTTTCAGCGGTAGCTAACGGTATTTCTGCTCATAGCCAAAAGGTGGAGTCACATCTTACCCAGGGGATTTGGGGATTCCTGAGGTTGTCCCCCAGGGCAAAGCTGGGGTTTGCCAGCTCTGAGCCCCCTGAACACAGGGTTCAGGTGAAGGCACCGATGGGTGCTCCAGTGGCCCCAGAGGTGGTTTTGTACATGTGTTGCTTTGGTAGGTTATAAAACTCCCCTATGAAGTAAGTGATTTCAATTAACTTGAGTTTTATCGTGTGGAGTGCTCTTTGATGGTGTTTGGGTCACAGGAAGGAGTGACAAGAGGGAAACTGATGCAAGTGTGCCTGGGCCAGCAAGGGCAGGCTGGTCTTTCATCAGATGGGGGGCTCATCCATTCCCCCGCCACACACTCAATACACCAGTGCCCCAGGTTGAGAAATATTTTATAGAAGAAATAAAGCAATAACTTCAGTGTAATAAGCTCACACACAGCCCTCCTTAGTTTAATTTTTAACTTTGAGGACAATCAACCAGCAGAACAACTTTCATGGGGAGTGGGTGGATGTGTCATCCTCAACGGATCAGATCTGTATCCTCCTGTGGGGTTTTTCAGGGGTGGCAAACTCACTTTCTGGGGCAGGTCTGGCTGACACTCCAGCATCTGACATGGGCATACTCGAAAGAGTTTTAAAAGAAATACATTTAAAGATATGCTGTATGCATGCTGTTAGATTTACCTTACTGCTTTTGCAATAACTGCAATGCAGTTACATGTACACTACGCTGAGCTGTTATACCATCCTAAGAGTCTGCACCAGTACTCAGTGCAGGGCTGGGTCCCACCCTGAACTATCAGCAGCCCTACAGACCTCGAGAAGTTTGGATGAAATTGTTCTGCAGGTCAGGTTCAGGCTATCCCAATTATCATCTCATTTATGGGCTCAGGGCAGCTGAAACAGGGGGAGTTTTTACCTCAGGGCACATGGGAGCCAACATACAACTGCAATGGCTCCTCCTCGCTTTCACATCTCTGGAGTGCTTCTGCCACATGGTAACAGTAGGAAACAAGCTATTTGCTCCCCAAGCATAACCACAGCTTAACATTGCACGAAACACGTAGGAACAAAAATAAAAGCATGTTCTAACTATGTTGCAGCTATTGTTCTTCAGCAGGATTTTCATCTCACGGCAATTTCTGAGGGAGTTGAAGTCTTTGTGGTTTCTTGCATTTGGGGAGAAGAAAAGATCAAAGCACAACACCCTCTGAGATCTGGCCTGGGCGACACTGTCCCCAGATCACTCGGTTGCATGTGACATTGTAGCCTGCAAAACAGGCTTTAACAAGGCGAGATACATGAGTGGCTCGGTGCTGGCTGCCCCACCACAGGGCTGAGCAGCAGGATGAGGAGGGTAGTGGCACCCGAGCCCCCCATGTGGCGTGGTGGATGAGATGGCTGTGTCCTTGCTAAGGCCACCATGATGTCCTACAAAGCCCATCCTTTGAGACTTCTCCCCCATTGCATGCCAGTACTATCTGCCCTGGGACATGCAGTCCCTTCACACCCCAGATTGTCTCCCACTTGCCAAGAAAGAGAGATTAAAAAATTTTCTTGAAGGAAAGCAACCTAGTAGCTTGTAGGCTTGCGGAGCGGATGTCCTATGGCACCCTGCCTGCCTATGCAGCCCACACAAGTTGTAGGCATTCAGCACCCACACTTCCAGCACAGGGCATCAGTGCACAGTGACCGAGGAGCCTCTCAGCCTTGCGATGCACGGAGCACATTGCACAAGGTCAGCAGAGGAGCTGTGTGTCTCAAGCTATCCCCATCAAACCCACCTGCTCTGTGCCCACCTACAAGCATAACAAACCCTGCGAGGCCTCAAGCAACCTGATCTAAGATCAGAGGGAGCCCTGATTAAAGCACGGAGTTGGAGCAGAGACCTCCTGAGGTCCTTCCAGCCCGATTTATCCCATGAGGCCACCTTCATGCACCATGGGAGGTCATCCTGGGCAACTACCATCTCTTCATATGCACCTCCCATAGAGGCCAAACCACCCAGCTCTCCAAGCCCTGACACAGAGACTCTGCAGCCAGATTTCCCCTGGTATTTAGCTTATCCCCTTTTCCAATCCAGCTGGTACAGATCATTGCCTGAGCTGGCACAGGACCTAGAAGAGCCCATGCATCACAGATGACTCAAGCCCAGCCTTCCCAGGGTTTCTTATCCCATTTGTCTCACACCAGCAAAACAAACCCACGTATCCCACCGCGTTTTGCTAAAATTGATTAAGCTGATTCAGAAATCCCAGAGCTTAATTCCTGAACCCCTGCTAAATTTGCAAGGTTGGAGCCTGAGGTAATAGACATCAAAATCCTTTACACAGCAACCTTGAGAGGCAAAGCAGAACTTTGAGCCTGGGAACTTAGATCGCTTTGGTAAATAACCAGGCAGGGATTAGAAGACTGGAGAAAGACTCCTCTAACATCCTGGTCTGCCCATAAGATGAAAGAATAGGCCGTACATTTAATAACTTTGCATGTTTTATGGCATTATTGTCTGTAAAACTTCTTAGTTTCCCTAGTAATCAGAAAACTCCTTTAATAGAAAACGCGGTGTACTCGCCACAAGAGCAGAGAATGAAAATTAGTCTCCTATGCAAATAGTTCAATTATGATCAAACACAAACACTGAAAAGGTCAGGTTCCCAAAAGGATGTATGTTTACATTATAAATAAGGAACTGGAAAACAGGAACAATATGACAGTTTTACTACTTGGGAGCTGTGACTCGCTAAAGTAAACGGCAGTTTCATGAGGGATCTTGAGGTGTGGCAAACTCCCAGTGGTGGCACTATGCTTTTTTTAATGTGTGTAAAACTGTAAAAAAGTCATATTCTTTTTCACAAAACCATGAGGCTGACCCCCAGATAAGTCAGTCAGGTTTCCTATTTGGTATTTGGCCTGAGCGTTTGCTTAGTTGACTTGAAATCAGCACGAACAACTCTGAAGAAGGCAGAATTTGTCACTTAAACTCTTCACTGAAGATAAAATAGTATCTAAGACAGGTCCAAATCCTCGAGGATTAGAAGAAATTAGTCCTTTGTAATTATTTTTTTAACTATTTTTGTTTTCTAGTCATGGAATGTTAGTATGGTCTGGCTTTAAGACATTGGAGCTTTTTGGAGTAACACAATCAAACCCTCTAAATATTTTACTATTTATAAGTAATCTGTTACAGGCAAGTAATGGAGTTCTACTATAGTTTGAATTAATGTATAACTTAAATAATGGCTAGCCTAGTGCTGTTGTGTTGGTTTACATCTGGGAAGGCTTTAGGCAAAAACAGGGCCTGATGTCAATGGTCGAATAATATAATATAAAGAAAGAGCCTAACACAAGAAGGAAAGCAAGCCTAGTATAGGAAATTATAAATATAAGACAGGAAATATATAAGGAAATACAAATGTAAGCAGGCTTGCTATAAGCAAAGACAAAGATTTCCTTCTGTCACCACCCAGGAGGAGCCTCAAGTTGTTAGGGCTACAGACTGAGTCTGTAACACACCTCCCGACTCCTACCTGTGGGAAGAGGTCAAGGCTGGAGATGATCTGCCACAAATACCATCTAGGTGTGAAATATTCAGTTTAAGAAACACTAGAATGAGGCCAAGAGTACCCAGCAATGAGCCATGACTGTTACACTCTCCTGTAGTCATCTGTGTTTACTCTAACACACCCACTTGGAGAGGATGCTCCCAGACAAAAAAGTATTCTCCCTGGCCCATGAGCCATGCACAGCTCCTCAAAAAATGCTGTTAGAGATATCTTTCAGGAATATCTTGCCTTCTCCATTTTAAGCTGGAAAATTGGAAGTTCAAAACCTGAGAAGTTAGCTCTTTTCAACCCCTGTATTATCAAACCTTGAGACTTACAATCACCAGCCTCCAACAAAAAGACATTCAGCAACACATTCAATGGGGTAAAAAGTCACATCTATATAGCTGTGGTAGAGTTAGTTTTGAGCATGTACATACATTCCAGCCACATACTGCGTGTTAAAGGCAGATAGCAATTTCCCCTTATTTTCAGAGGTGCAGAACAGTTTCAGCTCCCACTGAGGTGTTGAGGGTACTTGGGGGGAAAAAAATTATCTTTACAAGCAGCCAAACCCAAAGACAACAAACCTGATTCCCCAAATCTCGTTTGAAAGCTCCCAACTCCCCCCCATAGAGTTACACTGAACCTCAGCAGAGTTTAAGTGGGGTTTTCTCTAGGTATAAAATAAAACTTTGTATTGATCTCCAAATAATGGATATTTTTTCTATAAGACAGCTAAAGTTATTGAATGAAGGATTTCACTACTTTATTTGCTTTCTACATCAGCCAAAATTTGGTTCACTCTTGTGTCTGCAGCTGAGGACCTCAGCTACTTCCCTAGCAAAGATAATTGTAAAACCCAAATAAATAAGTTAACTTGTCAAAATTGATGAGATGTAATTGAAAAGTAAGGCAAAAACCTCAGTTATTGTTAACCCCAAACCACTCTTGATCATTAGTGACTATTTCCACAGAAAGAGCATCATGCCAGCAAAATCAGGACAAAGAGATGCACCGTTGCTTTTTGAGAGAGATGTTAGCAAAAGTTAAAACACAACCCTTTTGATCTGAATAGGACCTTCAACAAGCGAAGGTGGAATGAACTGCAGCTGCAAATGCTAACAGAATAATGTCAATCATTTCTTGGGCAGGGAGGAAGGCAGAAATTACACTGAAAATCTCTACAAACCTCTAAATGGGATCTAGAAGTCCGTGAGCTTACAGTGCAAGAAGAGAATTGATCAACACTACCAGAAAGAAGTTATACCTGTGATGCTTTGTCCCTGAGGAAGGGAGAGGGAACTGCTGTTGCCCTCCTCCCGGCCCCCACCTCCATGGACATGGGAAACCGTGCAGCAAAACACCTCTCAGGGGACACTGAGATGACTTGCCCAGCCTGCCCCTGTCCACCAGGTGGAAGGTTAACAGCTTTTTATGGGTCAATATGCATTGCAAAGCATAACGCATTTTCAAAGTGTATTATCAAAGTGTTTTCCAAGCACCTTTGCGACCATTCTACAGATGGAAAAACTGAGAGACAGAGAAACCAAAAACCTTCACTTCACTTATGATATACCAAGCTGGATACGTTCACCAATTTCAGTGTTTCACTGGGAAAAATCCATGAGGGGGAAAAAAATCTGTCATCCAGCTGTATATAACCAGTATCAAGTGACAGAAGGAGCCCACATGAGTTGGAGTCTCTATCTCCTGAATCAACTCCCCTGACTTCAATTAATCAAGATAATCAGCAGATCTCTTGTTCAATAAAATCACATTAACTATTGCAAACTTTCCTGAGCACTCCCAAAGCTGAACATAATTCCCACTTCCAAAAAAGTGCAACGAGACATACTGTGCCTCCTGTCTAAGACCAAGCTCCTGGTAGAGTCATTTTTTCACCTGCCCTAAATAGTCAGGGCATTTTAGGCTGGAGGAGAAGCTTGGCCCAGGTCTGTGTCTGCTCTGAAATGCATGTTCAGCTTGTAGCTTGGAGTGACCGCAAAGGTAAAAGGACACAAAGCCACATGCCAGCGAGGCTCTGCACCTGCCCCTTCTCCCCTGTTAACACATACACCGCTGAGATTTTGGCTCTCCCATCAGCTGCACCTCGCACATCAGCTCAAACTGCTTCCTTGCTCAGATGCAAATGTCAGGAAGGGAGGGAGCACACACAGACCAAAACTGATCTATTGGAAATGGGGAGTGGTGAGAGGGACCTTCAAATGCAAGAAAAACCAAGCCCTGAAAATACCCAGAGGAAGAAAAGGGATGGCCTGAGGGGCTGGGTAATGAAGTGATTTTTCTCCTAAGAGTCTAAAGGAGAACAGTCAAAACAAACAACACTGCTCCAGCCGAAAGAGGGATTAGGGACTGATTCCAAGAGGAAGGACCCACCAATAAATTCAAAGTGAGATTCTGCAAGAACTGTAGAGCAGGATCTAGGTGACAGCAGGTATTTACTACATGCTCATACAGACTTCAACAGGACTCTGTTTTACTTCGCCTCCTCTTCTACATGTTACCTAACACTGCTGTGCAGTGTTTAACAGCCGCAATCCCAGATCTAGAGGTGACTGCCCACCAGCAGGATGAATGTCTGCATACAGCACATCAAACGCAGATGTTTTGCAAAACAATCTCTGTCTATACATTAACCACTGATACAGACTGGCTGCAGAATGGCATCTGTGTAACACTCAGTGTCAGTGCTGCACAACCATTTTAGAAGTTTGAGTGAAGAAAAGCACAGATGTTTTCCAGAATCCTGCAGGACATTTTCACTGTTACCAACAGCTGGGCATGGTAACATCACAGCAGACAGTAACACAGAAGAAAAGTAAGAACTGGGGCCTGAGCTGAGCTGCCAGCATTCCAGCAAGAAATGTTTTTTCAATAAAGAGCACAAATGCAGATGCTATTTCTGAACAGAGCAGAATCCCTCCCCATCTATTCTTCATATGTTGCTTGAATTTCTACCACCTCTCCCATAATAAATGAAGTTATTTGTCCATGTGTTTTTGCTAGTGTCACAATATTCTCAGTTTTGGAGTTTCAAAAAAAACCCATGAACTGCGTGTTTCTGTGCCTCTTGCACTCAGGCTCCCTGCCTGCCTGCAGTCACTTGGTCTCCACCTGTAGCAGCAGGTCCATGGCAGGCTCTCCTACACCCAGAGCAGTGGAGGTGCTGGAGTCAGCAGTGAAGTCCGGGAAGGGGAACCTGTTGCATATGCTTTATAGTCACAGGTGCTCAAAAGCAGCAAAGCTATTCTGCAAACACTAATGTGGCTTTCACACACTCTGCGCTCTCCATCGCAAAGGCAAAGGCTTGCCAAGATCAGGGTGTTTGCTGAAATGAACCAAAACCTGAAAAAACTTCCCTCCAGCCACAAAATATCAGTATACACAGGTGACCTCTCTCAACCACATCTACAACGTTCAGAGGAATGTGCAATGTTTTGCCATATCATTTGAACAAGTTTGTTTCAATAGGTGTGCAGAGGAGGGAGGGGCAGTTACTAATGGGCTTAGCTTGTTCCACGAAGAGGTGTAATTAAAGAGTGAAAACCGAAGTATATCTCATAGTGCCACATATTAACACAGTATTTTCAAAAGGTCTGCAGTTGTACCCATGGAAATAACATGACAAGAGGAAGAAATGTACTTTGAGTGGTGGAAATCTGTACTGAAACATTAACACAGCTTCTTTCCACATGATTAAAAAAAAAAAAAAAAAAAAAAAAAAAAAAAAAAAAAATCATAACAAGTCAGTGTGGAAGAGATCCTTTTGGTTTTTTTCTTTTTTGTAATTGTCTGTCTTGCAAACAGACAACAAAAATTTGAGATTGATCAGATTTGTGGGAGAGTAACATAGGGAACGCAGAGTTACACAGTACACCTGAAAGTCACGCTGTGTGTGTGTGTGTGTGTGTACGTACACTTTTCTTTCCTCCCTCAACTGCTCTGTCAGGCCATATACACAGCATCTTAATGCAAATATTCATGTTTTCAGTCTATTGTACTAGAACCTAGGAGTCCTTCATCACAGGCAGCGTCCTCACTAGGATCAGTGCTGTGGAAATGTAGAAGCACAAACTAGTAGCTGACCACTTTTGAGGTAAAAGCTATCCAACATGAAAATTTCAGGGGGGGCCACCCCAGTTCCTACAGAGCACAGTCAGAAATAACCTGTATTCCTTATCTCTAATCCACAAGATCCATAGCCAGAGCGTATAGGTCCAGCCAGCAGAGCTGCTTTTCTGGCCACGCCACGTCTCTCTGAGATTTGGTCCACTGTCCAAAGTGCTTCTACTCTCTGTTTTAATTGAGGAAAATGCGGAGAGTGCCTCAGGCTCCGTTTGTACCAACCTGCAAAGCAATTTAGTTACAGTTTAACTCCTGTTTGAAAACGAGGTCAAGAGGTGAAGCCTACAAGCTAAGGAGAAGTCCTCCAGCAGGCATGTGGTTATTGGGTGCACCACATAAAATCAGCTACACCATCTCTAGTCATAACCTTATGATTCATCACGTGCCTTGGGAAACTCTCGAGGACAACTATTGTCTCTGGAAATACCAGCTAAATTGGGTAAGAATGTGGAGACTTCTGTTATATGCATTAGGTGCTTTCTCCCACCAGACGTGGTACTGAGCAGCTCAAATTTTGTCCCAAAAGAAGCTGAACTGGCAAGTCAACACTTGCAAGAATCTGTATACCCTCAGCCCAAAGACACCGCATGCTTTCGCTCTGCCAGCACTTTGGGGACTCTAAAAAGCCTCTCAGGCATCCGAGACACAACATTACAGACTCTGACATCCCTCTCCTTGCTCTCTACAAGCAGGGAAAGCCCTGTTGCTTCGCACAGGTCCCAGAATGTGTTATCCACCCTGAAATGCATGGAAGACATCAGACAAGTGAGAGCTTAAGCAGTGAGGCACCTGCTGTTGCAAATCATGTCTTATTAAAGAGGAAAGGCACCACGGGTGACATTTCCTACAGCAGGGGACAGTCCAGACAAAAGCAGTGTATCCACTACTATGCAAGTGATCAGTAAAAGTGGGGCAAGCAGATGTGGTGGTACTTCTGCGGGATGTCTTCCAGCAAGGGACAGGGGCTGTCCTCATTCAGCTGTAGCTAAGGATGGGACATCGAAATTCTTGAAGTTGTGAGGGTCAAGGCTTCATCTTTTATCCGATCTCACTCTCTTGTCCACTTGGTATCTTAGCACAATCTCAAGCTTTTCTAAGTAAACATTTCCACAGAGCAGCAATGGTATGTGCTAACTCTTTCCATTTGCCCTTTGCATTTCCCAGGGTTGCAGGCAATTTCCCATTCATCAAGGCTGAGGAGGCTTTACTGCAGAGCTGAGGGGATACTCCTTGAAGAGTATGACAAAATGTAGCATGTTTTTCTCTCTCCTTTTCCCTGTGGCGGTGGTTCTGCCCTGCCCTTTCCTCCCCTCAGCCCAGTTAGACAAGTCTAAACTTGTTCTGCCTCCCTTCCCCTCTGTATATTACCTTCCAGCATTTACCATGGCACAACAAAAAAGCACATCTCCAGAAAACCTCTGTGCCTGATCCACACCCACCCGTGGATCCTTCTGAGATCCTGTTTTCAGACTTGGATGTAGGTATCTCAGTAGGCTTACAGCATTCATGTGGCCTTCACCCACATCATTGCAGAATGAGTCTACAATCCTTTCCACTTCCTGGGATCCATGGAAAATAGTGGAGATTTGACATTTATATCTGGATGGCTTACAAGATACTTCTGCATCTCTGAAGAACTATTGAGCTTGGGAAGTAACTGTCAATCCAAATTACATGTAACTGGAAGATTTCTCCATCCACCCTTCTCTAAACATCTGGGCAGATCTTCAGCTGGTGTAAATCAGTGTGGCTGTGCTCAGTTACTCCAGCTGAGAATCTGGCGCATATGTCTTATAGTTCTTCCAATATTAAAAACACACATTCTCTTTTTATGTGAGATTAAATATTTATATTATATTCTTTGGACAATTTTTTTTTTTTTTTTTGGTGCAGATTAGTCTCCCTCAAAGAGATGGGTGCAAGTAAAATGGTTGCAGCATTTAGGCCCTCATTTCTGTTTCTTCAGATTGTTGTCTGCATCATTGTTTTAATGATGTGTACATGAAAAAAGTCCATGTATGGGAAAGGAACAGATGGAGGGAGAACCAAAATCTGTTTACATATGATGCAAAGTACTTAATGGGTTTAAGACCAATAGAGCCAAATATGGCCAGTTGAGTTACACTGGTGCCATTCTAGGGTTGAAAAGCAGACTATGTGCATTTCTAAATCTTACATACCAGTTCACTGCATTGGAATATATCCATTACCATCAAGATAACGATCTATGCTCATTTACATCAGAGGACAAACCAGCCACTTATCTATATATGGAAATGTATTAATCTCTCTGAGATTACCCCACACATTTATCTCAAGTCTTAGGCCACATTAAATTGAATTTAAAAGCTTTTTGTCACCGTAATACCCCAGTTCGTCTAATGGTCTTCTGCAGCATCCTTGTCCCACTGCCATGCAGGAGTCTGGGGAATCTTTTTTCCCCAGCTGTGACCTTCTGCATCAGAAGATTTTTCTCCCGACTTTCACTGCTTCTTACGTTATTTGATGGCCATCCCTTGAGTACTAGGGCAGACTTGCTTGATGGCTTCTGAATCTTGACTGCAGTTCATCACTGTTTTTCACAATGGTTGCTGAAACAGCTCCATGTTAACTACTACATAAATCTTCCATTTCCCCAAACACAGACAGTTTGGAATCCTCTTCTGTATGACTATAGAGTTTTTCCTTCCCATCAGTCACACTAGAAAAGTTATTAAAAACAGTGTTTTTAATAAAGCTCAGAAAGCTATGTGTTTCCTGTACATGTCTGGCTAGCAAAAGAGGCTCCTTTTGAAAAGTGCCACATGCAAAGCTTATATCATCTGCCAAGGAAACTATACCTGTACTCAAAGCAGCAGAACTGAGTGAACTAAAAGAAGGACCTGTGTATATTTCTTTTAACAACCAACCTCCAGCTGGTTCAGAAAAATTACTAGGAATGAGATTTCTACACATTTTTAAAGCCCCCAGGATTTCTCTGTCAGCACCAGAAAAATCCTATTGCAAAAACCCTCTCCATCTTGTCTTGTCTGCCTAAAGAATGAGCTGGCTATGAAACGCAGTTTACTTGGTCTGTCACAACATCTGGAAGTCATATTGACACATCCAAGCGAATGAGAGCCCGAGACCAGCGAGTTATGTAAAGAATGAACATGTCTGGCCGACTCTTTCCCAGACACTGCATTATCATAAGGGGAGATAAATGGAGCCCAATGGGGAAATGCAGGTGCAAGAAAATGATTACACTGGTACACTCACCTTCAGCACATCAAAGGTCCTGCCTTTAATTTGTGTTCAGAAGGACAGCTGAAAATTTATACCAGTCAATATGTACGTTCCCCTGCGGGAGGTTAAGGGAGATATATAGAAATGTGGTTATAAACAATTAGTGGGGTAATAACTCCTAAGCTCTATTTTTAGCTCATCAGCTGAGATCAAGAATGGTCCACTCTACAGGGAGACTTTACTACCCTAATTGTCATAGCTGCACTGAAGTTGCTGGTGACAGTGTCAAGCCCTGCAGATAAAGCTCTGTTTGTAAACAGCAGTTCTTCCATAGTAGTTACTGACTGGCAGAATTTCCATTTTCATGCTGTCTCTTTTCTAGCTCAGCATCACACTGCAAACAGAGATGCTCCAACTTGAACAGTCCAGCACCAGCATGAACTGCTTCTTATCAGTGGTTCTCACTTGGTGATGTTAATTTTACATCTTTTAAGTCACCAAAGAAGTGTTGCTGGGCTCATCCTATTGTCTGCCTTTGGAGGCCACCAGAGCAGTATTAATCACAGCTGGCAGGCCTGGGATGCTGGCATGCTCCAAACTTTCTTATAAATTCTGCCCTACTGTCTGATGTGCAGTTCGATACACATCAGATGGCATTGGTGAAATATCTCTTGAATGCACCAAATATTTGTCAATAACAAGTCCATGCCTCAAAGCCATCCAACAAATTGGAATACACTAGTGCTTTGTTGATCTTTAATTGGTGTGAAGTTTAATGTCACAGTGTTCCCAAACTCTGTGATAACCGCTGAAAGACATGCTGGGTCTGCTACTGCAGTTTTGCAGTTTTTGACTCAATATGCCCTTTGCCACTGCCCTGTCACCTAGCAGCATCCAAGTGACATCTCCAGGGGGTGAGGGGCTGCTCCAGTCAGGGATAGTTGGCACAATGAAGGCAGGAGACACTGATCAAGTTACGTATGTCACATCCCCACTGGCATGAGGGAAGTGGTGAAGACCCCAAGAGCTTCTAAGCAGGTAGAAGGTACTGCTTAGTGTAAACACATTGCAGGAAAGCAATCACCTGTGCTTAGCGGGTGCACTGAGTTATAACCCAGCAGAAGATAAAACCTACACTTAAAACTGGAAATCTCTGCCTGACACTGTTTCCAAATCATCTCCTCCAACAGCTCTTACTGGAGGTAGTGCAGACAAAACCTCAGCCAACAGGTTTAATATAAATTGCTTTCAATGGATTTCACCATGCCTATGTCCTGCTAACCTGCTCTCCCTTGGTCTCAAGGAGTCTCCCAGGAACATAAACTGCTCCACCTACTTCTTTCCTGGGGCAAGATAAGAAGGGACCAGGACCTACATGGGAAGCCATAAATTTCCCCCATGAATGATCAAGTCACTAGGACTGAGCCCTGGTTAATTGTAGGGCATTTGTCTTCTGACTTAATGTAGGTTAATAACTTGGTGTTCAAGTTATTTTAGTGTACTGGAGACATAAATCTCACTGAAATGATGGCATGCAAATTTGGGATTAGAGACAATTCCTGCCCCTGAAATGCCATCTCTGAATCAGAACTGAGAGCAGTATTTGGAAAGGGGAACAGCCATCACCTGTGCAGAATTTCCTTGGAAAATGCACAGCATTAAAATGATTGACTTACGGTGCAAAGTTATTTCTCCATACAGCTGCAGTCATAGAATGGGAAAGTACATCATTCCTGTAGGTTTTACAGAAAGCTTCCTGTTGATTATGAAGAGCTCATACACACCAGCTGCTAAAACAGGTAGCAGGCAGGGCAGCCTGGCTGCAGTGCAGACAAGTGGCACTGCCCCTCCGTACATCAGCACATCCCACATTCGGCCAAGACCACTATGTTCTAGTAGGGTATGATTTACATTTTTCATAGGTGAAGAAATGAAAGAGTTACTTTGAAGGCAGGTCTGGGCCCTCAGCACATGGTCCAAAATGCAAACTAAAGGAATTTTAAAGGTATCACTCCATGGCAGCTCCCCATGTCTAGTTATTGCTCTGGATTCAGTTCAGATTCCATTTCAGGAGCCCACCAAAAGGTAAATGAGGGTCAGAAATTCAACCTATACCCCGAAGATCAGAGATCAGAGAGCAAGTGCCGCATAAAATACAATAAATTCCTTCGGTTAGATGAGGAACAGGCTGATCTTGATTTGACGCAAACAGTTGTAGGGCTTTGTTGCAAACTACAACCATACAGGTATTTCATTTGTTTTCACCCTTGACTGTTATCATCCCTCAGAAGCTGGCTCAGGCAGAATCAGGTCAGTCGGTTCCAGTCTAACCTTTCAGGGGAGGGGAAGGAGGAGGGACCACTTATTTGCACTGCTAAGCAAAGCCAATCTTTCTATCACCATCTACCCTACTCTTTTGCTAGATGGCTTTTAAAAAAAAAGCATAACTAGGAAAGAAAAAAATACATACCCCACCCAGCCTGCCTCCGCTACATAGCTGCCCTAATCAAAGGTTAAAAATGAACTTGGACCAATGAGATGGAAATAGAGAATAAACATGCAGAAGCATCTGAGATTTACTACTCAGATAGGACTATTTTCCATAGGATTTGACTAAGAATTCCTGGCAGAGGAATGGAAGGCAAATCTCTGTCCTTTGAATGGAATGGGGATTTTCAGGTCTTTCTCTGGCTGGGTAAGTGCAGGCATGTGCAGCTTTCTGTGGATGTGAGCAGATGTAAATACCATGTTCAGCAGTCAAAGGTTCAGTGTAAGCTTGCTGCTTTCATAGGATCTGAGGTTGAAACAAAGCCCGTAAAGACAGCAGGAGCCATCCTCGACTCAAAGGCCTGATCCAAAAGCAGTGAAGCAGCAGGTCATCCAAGTATGGACAATTTGCTCATTCGGCACACGAGGGCTTTTTGAATTTTATATTATGAAGTTTGCAAAGAACATTGCAATAATCAGGGCCAAAAGGTGCAAACTTCCCTTCTTCCCCTTCATTTCAGCTAAACAACTCCAGGTCTTACCAAATTTCAGCTCTGCAGCCCAAAAACACAGGGGATCTCTCTCAGCAGTCATAAATGCGTATAGCTCGCAGTATATGCCAAACCTATTTTTATGCAGAAGCTGTTGACATTAGAGCAATAAGCCTGGTCTGGGAACACCACACATCCCTAACTGGCATGTCACACAAACAGGACATCCTTAATTCCACCCCATATAATTAACTGCTCTTATGCTACTTCAGGCACCTGAGCTAGTGTCTCTGCAAGATGCTGTTCTAAGACATGGAGGTACCCCTCTGCTCCAGACTAGCTTGAGTATCTCCAAAAACCCTGCACAGCACAGGCTGATCTCGTTCTCACACGGCTTAGAAGAGGAGAAACGTTTCATTGACTCAACCAGCCATATGCAGTACAGAATACCTTACTTCTTCTAAGTTCACATGATTATATCAGTCATTATATTTAAAAGTTGAGCAGAAAGACAAAAGGAAGATGGCTTCAGACTCAAAAAATCTTGTGTTAGTGTAGAGTAGAAGAGCACCTTTTTTTCCCCTATGATCCCCATAAGGAACAACCCATAACATTGTCTATAAGGACCTGTTGGCACTGTACCAACCTATTTATTGAAGTCAATCTTAAAAGCTTACTTGATGGTTTACACCCGTGTTTGTGGACTCCCGCTCAGGAAGTCCTGAACCCTAATTTCTGTCCACTGAATGATGTCTCCAAAATAACCACCCCACGCAGCAGGCACAGCACAAATAGGAGTAGGAGACAACCTCTGTTGATCTAAGCAGCCCCCACAATCTAAATAAACAGGGGAATAGAGCCCCCTTGTCCATTGCTGGGCACTGTCCCCAGTTGGCAAATCATTCACTGCCGGCTTTCACTTAACTACATGTTTCATCACTGACAGTCTGAGGAATATTGGTGGGGCAACAGCTTTCAGTGTTCCTTCTTCCCCTAAAATACTGATTCTAACACATCCCTTCGGCTTTCCCCTGTGCCCTTCCACAACTTTATGGTGGCAGAACGTGACTCCTGTGGAGAATGGGGATGCAGATACTAGGAGGTGCTGCTGAGGGAGCAATGTCCCTATCTCATGGACCAGAGACAGATGCTGAGAAACCATCAATTCCCTTGCCTCTCCTGGTTTTGCACCTCTGCAAAGAATACAGGTTACTTTGCTATGCTGGGGGACTGAGGAGAGTCACTCCCTCCAGTGAAACCTAGGGACAGGAAAGTCATGTTACAGTATAAAGCTGTTTACCTTACAGGGTATTTCAAAAAGTATCTGGTGCTGGAGGGAAACCTGTAAAAAGCCAGGAAAACATTAAATTGCCAAGAGAAGGATCCTCATTCTTAGCTGACTGCATTCTCCTTGAAGCACAGAGACCAAAGTCCTCAACTGGTGTTAACTGGTGAGGTCCAGTTACATCATCCATTTATCTAACCAAATTCAGTATATTCTTTGGGACTGCATCGTGCTTGGCAATAGCCTTCTTGTTCTATATGTGCTCTCAACTAGCACAGCCCATGTTCAAAAGATTAAATTTCCAGCCAGAGCATTGTTTGAAGTTTGGGATTTGGAGGTGGCTCAGCAAGTGAAACATCCCACATGACTTCAGATCACAGCAGTGGTCAAAGCAGAGCTGTGCACACTGGCTGTGCCTGAGGAAATCCAGAGCAAACAGAGCAAGCA
Organism: Athene cunicularia; assembly: GCF_003259725.1. Classification (NCBI taxonomy): domain Eukaryota; kingdom Metazoa; phylum Chordata; class Aves; order Strigiformes; family Strigidae; genus Athene; species Athene cunicularia. The sequence continues at coordinate 24,925,497 of NW_020799107.1, forward strand.
AGCCAGACCTTGCTGAGATCAGCAAAGGGAAGCTGCAGCTCAGTCTTTTACTACGTGGCCATCTGGGTACATCAAGTAAAGAGAGGGTGGGAGAGAGAGAAAGACACTGCTAGGATGCATTTGTTTGAGCCATGACAAATCTTCCACTGTGTTATCTCCTTCCCTCAATGTGTTTTAATTCTTAATATGGTTGGTCCTATCAAATTGCCTAATGGGGTGAACAAACCTCCTATTGTCAAGACACAGTTGCATCACAGAATCTTAGAGTCATAGACTACCTCAATTTGAAAGGGACTCATAAGGATCATTGAGTCCAACTCCCTGCTCCTTGCAGGGCTACCTAAAACTAAATCATATGACTGGACATATTCCAGATCATCATCTAGAATATTTTTGAAAAACTGCACAGATCTCTCTTTGTAACTCGAGACTGTTTGAGGTCCTAATTCTTATCAGTGTACCCAAATTCCTATTTAGGAACCTAAATATAATTGTGAAATTTAATCCAAATTAACTACTTATTTTTGGGCCAGCTGAGCCAAACATGGAACGGAATATCCCTTTGAGCCTATACACACATGACTCATCCCTCAGTGGTAGATCCATCTAGCTTCAGTGGGACATGCAGGGGAATCCAGGCAGCAGGTCTCATGTTCCCACATCTGGGATTTCTGCACAAAGTCCTCATCTAGAGAAAGCGCAGTTTGGATTTCCCCTGAAAGCATAATGTCATCCAAGTGTCATGCAAACTGATCTGAGGAACAAGCCTGCTGCACCTCCCATGCCCATCTGCCACATTAAGCATACAATTCCATCACTTGCACCTGACATTTTGCATTAAGTGAAGGTGGGGATGATGACAGTAGTTTGCTTATGCCTCTCCTTTGTGCATGTACTATAAACTCAAGATGTGCCCTGCACACAGAGCTGCCTCCTCCCATCTCCATGAGGTGCTCATGGACTTGAGGGTTTGATCTGAGAGCAACTGAGATCCAGCTCAATGGACATTTCAGGACAACATTGACTTTCCATGACCCTTAGCAGGAACCATTCCCTAACTCTCATATAAGAGACATCGCTGACTCACTCCAGGGAGATGACAGACTAATTCTACTCTTTTCCTGGACACTAGAAAGTCCAGCAGCAGGTCACACCCTGGCTCAAACAAGTCCCATTCTGGACCATGCTCATCTCTTCCAGTTTAACTCAAGTTGATGTCATGTCACCTACAGCTCTTCTTGGTCATGCAGTTTCCTCACCTTCACCTGCAGCTTCCTGGAAATGTCATTTTTCCCACTTTATTTCTAAATGGCAATGAAGCAATGACATTTTCTGGTTTTTCTTGTAAATAAAAAGCTAACCCAGGTTCTGCACTTCCTTCCCCAGAATTAGAAATGTCAGTCAATGAAAAGCTGAACTAAGAAAGCCAGTACAAAATTCAGGAACTAGTTCATTACAAAACACTGCTAAAATGTTTTGACAGAATTTTGGAAATTGCTTTAAATGCAAGAAAACTATATGATTTTGATCAATGAGCACAACCAAGGATTATTGGATACCAACATGGACACAAGACAGCTACAATGCAAGCACCAGTCCTTCCTTGATCCTGTCAGCATCCACCTTCTGTTCAGGTTTGTGTCCTCAGGGACACCTTTGTGTTGTTCTATAGCCTGTGTACTCTGAAATTAGGAGCTTTTGTCCTTGCCAGTGTGCTGTGCCTGATAATAGTCTTGCAGCACTGCTTTCTTTGTAATGCTTGTAACAGAAATTCAGTATTAGTGGGCACTGTCAAAACAAAGATGCAAAAAGCACTAAGGCTACAGCTACTATAAGGAAGCAATGACCTGAAGAATCTATATTTCAATTTTAATGTAGAGTAAACCTTTAAATTTGCATGAATACATAAATCTTCATATACACCACTCAGCAATGCTTTTGGGTGACGCTAGGGCAGGAAGAGCATGGACACACACTTCTGACGTGTATTACCTTGTCTACAACAGCTATCCCATGCTCACCCCAAAACATCTATCTATCCATAGTGCCTATCTCTTACAAAGATTGCAAGCTTTTGGATAGACAGAGATCATCCTTTTGCTCGCTGACAGTATTTTCTTTGCTGTCAGCCCAGCAAAAGAACAAAAGAGATCCTTCTGCATGGCTAGGATTCCTGACAGAAGGAAGAGAGTCATTCAGTATATGTCAAAATATCTAATAAAGAAGGTTAGTATCACAGTTCCTGATTGACAGATGGGAAAAGCTGAGAAAGAGCGGTCATGCCTATCCTGGTTTGAAAGAGCAGGTTTGAGCAGCACAGGCTCCCACTTGCTCGCCTGTGCTGTCTGTACAAAGCACAGCTGGCTTTGCCCTCGGGGCACGATAAGCTGCTGTGTGCGCCTGGGTGGATGAGAACATGCATGCCCTGGATGATGCCTCAGGCATGGGTCACTGGCTGGTTGTACAGCAAATGAGGATGGCCTCAAGGCACACGTTGCCAAGCAGATAGCTCAAAGACATCCAACAGGCCAGTTCTCTAGAGCTGAGATGCACTTCAGACTCCTGGTCCTGTCCTGTCTATATCCTTCTGGCTTCCAGTCCACAGGCAATTAAAATATACCCCAGCTAATCTAGAGAGGTTTGTTTTCAAGATACTGATATTCAGTCTGAGGATAATGGTTCTTTATCATCCAAGAGGTGTATCAGAATATCCAGTGCCTGTGATAGTGACATTTTCATCAATGTACTGAGTGACATACAAAGTGGAAAGCAGGGATGGGTACTAGGAAGGTAAGTATACCCTGCAGATGGTGTCATTCTCTGTAAAACCAGCCCTCAAGTACATGTATTGTGGAACAATGGATTTAGAGTAAAAACTAGGATTTATCAGAAAGCTATTTTTTAACTTGTTCCCTAATGATATCATACCTAACACTGTGGTACCTGCTACAGTATGTGGTGGCAAAAACTGGGCCATGGTATAAGATAACAAGTTTCAAGTGCTAAAGGGAGCAAGGACATCTGGAAAAGGTAAAGTCTGATGTTTAAACAGCAGAAGTTATCATTTAGATATTTTTATAGGATAGTAGTCAAATACAGTACTTGTTTCAGCTCCAAGCAGTACTTTTCACATAAGTCCCTGCTGGGTATGATGAAAGCAATTGCTCTAATCATAATGACTATGGGTTTCCTGTGGAGGCTTTGAAATCAGACTTTACCAGATTTCAGTCCTACCTGTGCTATCGCTCAGAACAAAGACACCAGCACTACTAAGAAACTAATGCTATTGAGAAACAGACATTTAATGCAAGTTGCCAGTCCTGTTTCCTCAATATAAAGTGTTAGAAATGTGTGTATAACACAGATGTCAAATGTGCTACAGGGCTTGAAAGTTCATCTGGTATGAACAACTCTCATTCCTTGGATGGGTTCTCTCCTTGGATGAATCACTCTGGACAAAAAGTCCTAATCATCCACCCCAAATCAGATAATGTTCTTCACCTGGCTGCAACCACATGCTTGTTCTTTCCCACACAATGAACTCATCAAATCACCAGTGATTCACCCACTACTGTAACTGGTACAAATCCAGATATAGAGGTTACTCTGAATCAATTCAATATCCAATAAAATTAAAGAAGAAAATTATTCCTGAGTTGAAAGGACGGTTATTGGGACGGTATTCACTTAAATAACACAAAATCAGCTAACTTATTGCAAGAAATTAGTCCGCTTGCTCCTTCATCAGTGTGCCCTTCACTAGTTCATCCACAAAGATGCCAACCTTTTATATAACTTTGCGTGAATCTCAAAGGGTTGGATTAAATAGTCCAAAACTTCGAAAGCTTGTCCAAGCTATTTGACCTTCTTAAGTCTGCAAGGTCTGGTACTAAATACTTAGTCATTTACATTTCCAGCCAAAAGCAGAAGCACAAAGACCTACACAGATGAAAAACAAGGTGGAGAAGGGCATCCACTGGTCACTGGAATTGATTATCACACTGACTGTATAGAACCACAGAAGTCAACAGACACCAACAGACAATCAAAGTGAGATTTGCACACTAGAAGACATGGGTGTGACTGCTACCAAAGTCAAGGGGCTTTTCCAATTGATGTCTGCCCCAGATTTGTTTTCCAAGCCAGCTCCATCTTTTTCGGAAATTGCTCACAATTTTCTTTAAGGATTCCTTTGGGAGATGAAGTTTTCTAGGCTAAGATTCAACCCAAAAGGTTTTAATTTTAGCCAAATTGATTTGACCATTTTTGAGCGGTGAAGGAATGGAAGAAAATACTTTTCCCATATGTTCCAGTCAGAGAAATATGTTTGCCGAGAAGAAAGAATCGTTGAGGAGACAGAGGGGGTGAGGGAGTAAATATCTCTAAAGGATAAAAATATTCCCAGACACAACACCACCATGAGCTAAGCCCTAACCTTGCGTCAAAGAACGCAGCAGCAATGGCATTTGCGTTTACACCAGCTGAGTATCTGGCCCATAGGAATACACAAGAAAGCTTTCTATTAAAATTTTGGATAGGACACATCAGAATCTAAACAACATGGAAAAAGCCTCATATGTTAACCCTCTTGTTCTTCTCAAGGTTAAAAGATAGCATATTTCAATTCACAGAGAAGACAACCTATTGCAAGACCTGCCTGGACATGAGTCCCCACAGCCTCTCTGCCCAGACCTTCAGCAGCGCTCAGGACCCTCCAGGGATCTGGGCTCATTAACCATAAGGGGTCACTAACGGCTCTGTGCTCCTGGCAGCTCAGCTACTCAAACTCTCTGGGTCAGACCAAGCTTCCCATTTCTCCACCTGTTGTCTCTTAGTTAAAGTGGGAAAATATGAAGTCCAGGAAGAAAAAGAACAAAGTCAGTGATAAATACTCAAAATTAGAGTTGCCCAAATCTTAGCAGTTCCAGTAAGAGGAAAGACAAAACTTAAATCTGACTATTTCCAGCCCTGACCACAGAAGCCCATGGCTCTATACTGCAAGACAACCCACTTTAGGCAGAATTCATAAGGCTTGAGGTATCCCATGCAAGATAAAAGAGCCAGGTCTCACAAGAGCACAGCTGCACAGCATGAAGCCCAGAAATTCAAAACTAGCTTATTTCTTAACTTACTCTCAGTTGAACCTCCAAGGTTTTCCAGAGTCTCAGTGTCAGACGCCAAGCGCAAAACACTCCAGTTTCTTCAGCTGCCAAGGAGGTTTTCATCATGAAATTTCCATGAAGCTGTGGATAAGAGAGGCCCTGGAGTCATGAGCAGCACACTCATTTTTATTTAATAGTAACATTATTAGATACCTGTATCATAGGTGCCTCATCAAGATTGCTAGGTGTTATACCAAAGTGTGAATTCTCTGCCTCTGAGAGTTTACAATCTATAAAGATGAACAGCAATTAAAGGAAGAATATCTATCTATCTATCTGCTTATTCCTTAGGCAGAGATAGCTAGTTCAACATCAGCTTACAGTGTGAAAATCTATATGTATACTAACTAGTACCTATGAACAAACCCCTTCAGTACCTCCTGTTGGCTGCTGTTAACCCACTGGTTCTTTACATCAGTATTTATTACAGATGTAGATCTTGGAGAAAAAAAAATAACTGGTTGTGGGGTCTAATTCTTACAATCACCTTTTAAGGCCTACCATTGAGCTCTAAAGGACACAGGCTCCTTATAGGTGCATGAGCACAACTGGAGGACATTAGGAATTCTTGTAAATGTTTGATAGGACACAGGTGAGTAGGGGGCAGAGGACTAGGTAATGAAGAAAAAAAAAAAAAAAGCAAGCAAGGTCTGAAAGGCAAGCCTGAGATATACCTTGGTGTAGGTAGACAAAACCAAGCAAAACAGATGTGAAGTGCAAATGGATGTAACACCAACATCATAAAACAGCAGATCTTCCTAGTGACGATCCAATTTCTATACCTTGAGCAGTACTAGTCTGTGGGAGGTTAGATGAGAAAGAAAAGCTCTCAGGAGGCTAAGAAGGAAGAAAAAGATGAGACAAGGAGGAGGGAGAGAACTTTGAACATAATAAAAATAATAAAAATGTTGATATAGGTTATATGTATGTAGCAGAAAAGACAAAAGTCACGTAAGCTGAGCAGTAGCTATTTAGTAACCAGGAAGATGGTAGAGAACCAATAGGTTGGTATTTTAATTCCCAGCAAAGTTTAACTGTAGATGGTCAATAATGATGAATAACCCATTTATTTTCCACATCATGGATGCCTGGAGACATGAGTATCTGTGGGAAGATGACAGGTCTATTCTAAAAATTTCTCTGATGTAACTATATCAGCATGAAGAAACAAGTGCATAAAGCTTACCAAAAAGCCCTCTTGCTGGAGCAGTTTAGCCTGCATGACATAACTAAGCAAAAGGCTTTTTACCATCTTGCTTTTTACACAGGAACATTTGCCAGCACAGCTCCACTAGATGTGAACATATCTATTGCTAGTCCATTACATAGATAGGTTCTTTCAAAATACATCTCTCTCAGGTCCCAACCCTGCAACAGGATCAGCGAATCATTCTAGGAAATGTTTCCTGTATTGCAACCTGCTAATTTACCCGCTGTTGTCAAATCTCAATGATTAAAGACATGAGTCACACCCCCTAAAAGCTGTATGTTTAGGTTAAACACAATGGGGTTTAAAAAAAATGTTAGGTAATAAACACCGGGCTTCTTTTTAACTGCCTTTTGCTTAGGGTTGTCAGTTGTGCAGGTTAGAACTCTGATTACAAATAAAGCTGATTTTTTTCACCCTGGGAACTGCAGCTGGAGCCCAGTGTGTAGGATTAGCTCAGTGTATCCCCAGAGCAGAGCAGCACTGCAACATGCACCTATGGCAGCGCCTACAACTTGCATGACCAGTCACCCCTCCAGGTCCAGCCACCAGTGGGGACAGTAGCATTGGCCATACAATGGAGAGACCTTGAATCTGAATGTGGCACAGCCCTCTTTACCAAGCCTTTAGAGAATTCCTGTGCCTGGATCAGAGGCTCATAGCTCTAGAGAGGACCCGGAGCTCCTTATAGGACTCAATATGAACTTAGTATTTTGTCTCTGTATCTAAGTTCCATGTCCATCCTATTCAGATCCCCACTGGTCTCTTTCAACTATTCAGAGCAGCTGTATAGTATGTAAAACGGACTAAGGTAAGAGCTTCACCTGCAAACACAATTCAGTCATGGTTATAAATGCTCTCTCATTTAATTCAACAGTATATTTCATTTTAGTCCAGAATAAGCACACTGACTTGCAGACAAGCATCCATCTACTGAGGTGTGATGGGCAGTACTTCGCTGCTTCAAAAGTTCCTGACTCTTATGAGACAGAAACTGTCCCTATACCAATTCAGATACACTATTGAAAAATAGGACAGTTCTGTGTCCCTACTGTGAGGTCTGGGCTGTTGGGTTAGTGGGGAAGTCCCTGAGTTTAAACATTAGGAATAGAGTAAGCAGGCAGAGGGAATGGCATGAAAAGCAAACCCCAAGCAGGGGAGAAGAAATCAGTAAGTTGTTGCAGCACTGCAATACCTGTGACACCTTTAGCACGCATCTTCTGAGGACCTCAAAAGTCTTTAGAAGTACTGGCTACCATGAAGCTTTGTGTATTCCCCCCTGAAAAAGGAAGAGAAATGGATCCCATGAATGGTTTCTACTTACTTGCTGATGGGGCACACTCATCCTTACCCTTCATTTCCTATACCACCACGCATCAAGGACTGTGTTGACCACAGAGCTTCTTGAGAGCAATCCTGATATCAAACTGAGATGTGGAGAAAATCTTCTCCGGTTTGGATTTCAAGACTTCACCAGAAGGGAGCAGGAGAGACCTGCAGAATATCTCCAAGTAATGCATACCCAGCGGAGGGTGTGGTCCTGCACAGAGCCTGGCTTTGCTGTAGGTATGTCACAGCCAGGCTCCCAACAGATACAACTGAAAGATTAAGAAATCTCACCAACAACATCTTGTGGCCTGGGAAATCGTGGCTTTGCAGTTTTCTCTACATGTGCAGGCTGTATGTCTATAACCATGCCAGTCCATGAGGACAGTTAAAAGTTGTCCCTTTCTGTTCCCACTGCTAATAAACTTCCAGTTTATAAATACATGTACACCAGAAGAGTTCAACCCTATGTAAAAGGAACATAAACTAAGTCCAGTTTCACATACTTTTCTAAAAATGTAACTGTATCTATGCTTACTGGTAGGACAGGTTAAGACCAAAATAGAAATCTCCCCTTCCCTATTGACTTGGATATATTGGTCCCTGTAATTCTTTGCAGTCAAGAATTGAGAAATCAAGTCTTAACTGAGTGCCATGAACAGAGTAGCAAGAAGAAAGCTAGACGGAATCATGTCTAGTTAAGGACAATATTTCAGAACAGGTTTCACAATAAAACAGAAGAGTAAGTACAGAAAACCAAGTTTTGCCTGGTGCAGAAAAGATTCCTAGACAGCAGTTCATGAACCCTTGCCCTGGACACATGGCTTTGCTTGCTGTGGGGCACTCAGCTGCAGAAGCAGCCCTGCAGCAAGTTTTGCAACTGGTTTCTTGGAAGACCGACATTCAGTGTAAATATGCCAACCTTTAACTGCTTGGAGACCTGCTCTTACCTACCTTCATCTGAGAGCAGCTCCCCTCAGAGCACGGGTCAGGGCCCTCTACACCACCACTGGAGAGTCAATGCCTTATAAATGACCCTGGTGAACTTGTATCACAGAAGAAAAAGGTCTGGTATTTCACATCTGGCCCAAATTCAGGGTCATGGTCTTTGGGAAGGCTTAGGACTATGGACTTTTCCCAGAATACTCACCTGTGCTTGTCATAGTGGATGTGGTATCTGAGAAACCTTGGACACCCAACACAAGCATCTTGATTGCACAGAGTCCACCTGCATCTGCAGGAAACCTAACACAAGGGACATGCAGAGTGGGCTAAGCCCTGCTTCTCCACGAGTGAGGGTTCAGGTTTAGGAGCTATCATGAATTATTAGATTAAAGACCAGAGTTTGAATGACATTTGCTCATTAGCTGTAAACTGATTAAGGATTTAAGCAGACAAAGTGGCTAACCTGCACGCAGATCCCCTCTCAAGTCCAAGAGCAACCATCTCTGTTGGGTCTAGAAGGAGCAGCCATGGACATTTACTGTTCATCTGCCTGTCTTCACTCCCTAGTTCAGTGTTAGGGAGTTTGCCTGGAGCACCTGAGCACTCCTTAAGCTGTTCCAGTGCAAGACCAGCCAGTTTAGGGCACGCCATTTCCACCAGACTAAACAGGCAGACGATCCCTTCAGAGAGAAGTGGTTGATCCTTCCAGGTGCACCTTTCTGTCCGTCTGTCAAAGGGCACTCTCTTGGGTTAAACCATTTCAGCAACAGCTCTGAGAACCCAGAGTGATTTTGTCCAGTGTGGAGGAGGGCAGAATCACATCTGCTGCCAACATGGAAGAAAACAGTAACTCAACAGATGGTGGTAGGCTGGTGGTGACCAGAGGAGGCACATATCTGTCCCCAGCTGAGAGAGCCAACTTTGCACTGAAGTGGCCAAGAGTGCCCACAACATCCAGGGTCTAGTGGAGCAATGGAGACCACCCCCAGCAGAGCTGTGGGTCAGCCAGGCACAGCTAATGCCCAAAACCTGCCTGGACATCTTCAGGAGCATGGACAGCAACCCTGAGGGCTAAACAATGGATTCTGTTTATCCCCTAAACTCAAAGCAGAGTTAAAACTCAAGCTTTCCTAGCAGCTGGGTTATATACACAGAAAACTGGGTGTTTACAAGACCGAGAGCTCATTTCTGTTCGTTTCTATGCACAAAGAACAAAACATTTAGGTACTTTCCATCTAAAATAACTTGCTCTTGTCCTTTTGCCTCAACTGTCCAAGAATGAGGGCTGTGTGTGACCAGGAGAAGGGAAATGCTTAGAAATCCTTATTCGACTGCTGCTGTTCCTTGCTGACATTTAGCCCAGACAATATGAGCACCACCCTCAGTTACACCCAGCTGGGCTCAGTGACTTCACTGGGAAGCCATGGTGTGGCATGACTGTAAGCAACGGCAGAAACAGCCTAAATATTTCTGTGTGAAGCATGACATTGCTTGCTAGAATGAAATTTTCTTTATTCAGTATATTTTGGGTGCAATGTGAGTTGCTTTAACCTTGCTGCACCATTCCTGGTCCCAGAGGTAACAAACAGCACAGGGCAGAAGAGATGGGAACAGAGATTCCCTGTCCTGGCTCTGCCCCAGGGACAGGTCTCACTTCTGCTCCTACATTCTCATTAGGGGAAGGAGGCAATCCTCACACCGCTGTGCAGGACCCTGCAAGATAGAGATGTAAGCACAAGCTGAAAAGTTGTCTGTTGTAGTTGCTATCACTCACACCTTCCAAAATACCCACTGCAAAGGGTGATGGTGACTCAAAGAGGGACGCTTAGTGGGCACATGGTAGATCCCATGCAAAGGGAGCAGGGACCCAGACTACACCTCTGCTGATCAAGCCACATTGTTTCAGTGTTGCAGATGTGCAAGTCTCTGAAATTAATCTCTGTGGTTGAAATACCAACCAAACCAAGACACGCCCTGGCTGAATGGCAAGATGCAGCCCTAGGCTGGGGATGAAGGCAGAAGCAGAGGTTATCTCCCCACTAGCCACCTCCAGCCAGGAGTGAGCTGGGACCATCTCAGCAAATGCCTAAAAAAGAATTCTGAGCCACAGTGCAAGAGCCACAAAACCACATGCTGGGGGGAGAAAACCCCATCAACATCTTTAGCCCTGCAACTGTTCACCTCCCTACATTGCCCCAGTCGGGGGTTTGGTTCGTGCTGTGACAACTTGACACACCCCATGCAGATGCCCAAGCCCTGGCTCTGGCTGTGGGTTACCTCCATTGCCTTTGCTTTGCCCGTTGCAAAGGCAGGCTCTTCGTGCCAACCCAGCACGCTGTCACGTGCAACACCAAGCATGAAGCAGCTCCCAGCCGGGACCTTCAGACAGCAAAGCCAGAGCTCCTTATGCATAACAGCTGGTTTTGCTTCCTTGGTCCCTGAAAGCCCTGCTTTCAGTTTTGGCTAGCCCTGCACCACTCAGCTTCACGTACATGGGTGGCTTGCACTGTGAGCAGAAGGCAAGGATTAGCCTGCAGTGCACACCTGAGAACCAGATCTCTGCACGCGTTTCAGCCTGCCCTGTCCAACGAGTGCCTCCCCTCGCAAAATCCAGAAATAAATAAAAAATTTAACAGCCAGAATGTCCCAGTTAATGATTAAGCAGGGACAGTTGCACAACTTCCCCTGGAATGTCTATGTTGATGGCTGCGGTACACTGACAAGCAGGAATGGCAAAAACAGTCTGACAGCGAGGAGAAGATGGGGCCCGGGTGTCACAGCAGCCACTGGAAGACTTGGCAGGAGATGGGCTGTCCGTCCTTGACAGGAGGCTGGTTCCCCCCTTAGCGTGTCCAGCCCCAAGCTTCAGAGGTTTGGGGTGCAGAGCTGGTGGCAGCCAGCCTCAGTGTGGTGGGGGAGTACAACCATCATGGTGAGCAGGAAAATACAGCATTGCTGTGTGTTTTATACAACTGGTTCACTTGCAGGCATGAGTCAGTGCAAAGCAAATGCAAACCTCATGCCTTGATGTTCTTATATATGTGTTTAAAAGCACACAGTATGCTTATAAAAGGGTTGAGTCTCCAGGGTTAACTTATAAGTGCCAGACAAAAATTTATCAAGATTGATGAGTTGGGTTTTTTTACAGCATTTGGCATGTCTGACATTATACTGGACTTTGAAAAGCCCTGCAGAAACAAGGGCTGTTAAATATCTAGAATAAATACAGTCAAATAGAAGTTCAGACACCCAACCGTTCATTTGCATGGGCATGTCCTATACTTGAAAATGCAGTAAGATTCCTGGAAAGATTAGCCTAATGCATGACTCCCAGATCCCACAGCTCATTAGGAGGAGACTCTAATGCAACACCTTCCTAGCACTTCTTGCACATGCACTTCTTGAACACAGCTGTTGGAAACAAAAATCTGTTTGGCTGGTCATTGAGTGGCTTCAGAGACATCACCCATCCACAGACAGCATCCACACAGCACTTCAGGGTGACAAGGAACAGAGAAAGCCAATGCTCCTGCTTAAATAACAGCCAACACAGTGCGTGGAGTATTTAATGATATGTTCTGCAAAGAAAACTCTCCATTGACAACTTCATTATTTGAAAAAAAATACATTGAATTCCCTGACCATAGCCTGCATCAGGGAATCTGGAGGTGAACCAGGTCGATTCCAGTATTAACAATTTGTTCCTCTAATAAATTTCAGGTGGGGGATCTCTGTGGAGGCTGCTGAAAAGCAGGTTCACAGCCAAGGCAGAGGTGGGGAGGGAGGTGGTCTTGTTGGGAAGGGTCAGGAAGACCATTTTCAGGCAGGCTTCAACCTGTGAGCTCCAAAGCCATCCCATTTCTCATGCTGAAGAAAACACAAGCCTACAGACCGACTTGTTGCAAATAATCCATGTGCACCCCACAGATGCCTGGCTCACCTTTAAATGAGTAAACTCAGTCTTGAGATCAGTTCTGCCCCTCAGCCATGCCTTGACCACCCACTGGCCCCTGCCTGGTTGAGACTGCAGAAATGCTTCATAACTAACAACAATTATGATTCTGGTTTCATTATTGCTTTTCCAAGTGGCTTCTGCCTCTGCTGTTTGAAAACAATGCTCAAGGCTACCAGCACCAGATCAATAACTCATCTGGAAACAAACAACTGAGATGGAGGAAGATGGTCAAGGGAAGACCTTTTTGCTGAGGGAAGGTTTTCCCACCCCATGATAAGAACCAGAAGTGGGGGTGGGAACTTGGACATGGTGAGCAGAGCATCAAGAGGGGAGCCCAGACACAGTGGAAAGGGAGAGTGCTGGAGAGCATTGCCACATTTTGCTGACATTAGTGCTCCTCACCAACTTGGGCTGCTGTCAGCTGAGAACAGAAGATCCTTGTAGCCATGGGGTCATCATATGTAAATCCCAAAGTGACAGAGAGAAAGCTGATGTAATTTTTAAAAAAGAAGCCGTACTCTAAAAGTTCATGGGCTGGGATGTCCAGGGTTGTGTGAGACAATGTTGAGGGGTTGTAAGAGATGCATTTATTGTAGATGATGGAAGAGCTGGGGTTCCCTGCAGCTTGTCACAGGGAGAGAGGAGTTCTGTATGCACACAGCAGTTGCCAGGAGGGAGAGAAGGGGCCAGACACCAGGCAGAGATTGTATTAGGTGTGCGCACATTCCTCCCTGTGTTTCCAAGCCCTGTGCTCTCACTGCCTTACTAGCAGCATGGCTGTATTTATCTATGCTTGTGGCCTGCATGCACAGCGCTGACAGCTGTTTGAGCACTCCCAATGCTCTGGCATGCCTGCCCTCTTTCCATGGGTTTTACCTACCAATATAAAGTAATTATTTACACCTCTGCCGAAAATGTTCAAGATACTGTTGATAAAGTGTTCAGTTTTCTGGTTTTCTGAGCCTGATCCACTGACACCCTTTCAAGCCTTCACATCAATTCCCTCTTACACTGAAACTCTTTCTCCTACCCAAGTGTCTAATAAAGGATTTCAGAAATTAGAGCAGAGAAAAAACATCTTTGCAGATGCATCAGTTTTGCATGCACTGCCTGCCTTTAAAACATGAGAGAGCATCCGTTTTAATGGCTGCACAGCTGTCCATGCTGGGAGGACTTGCTACTAGCCTCTTGCAGAGGGCAGAGCCAGCCTGCAACACTACACACCTCATCCACTTCCATGTGTATTCACAGGGATGAAGTCTGTGGTAACTGTGATGGCTGGTAGGTGTTAATGTCCACTGAGAGTGCCAGTAGCAAATGTTCCACCTCAGGACCAAGCTCTTCCACTTCCTCACCTCAAGTTCAGTTTCAGACAATCTTGCTTGGCATATCTGGAAGTGAGCAGCATGCACCACTTGTATATAAAAAAAGTTACCTCTTCATGTCAGGAATACCTGAGAATGATTAAAACTAGGATTCTGTTTCCATTCGTGTGAGTTCAGGGTTTTAGTACTTTGTAATAATGTACCCTCATACATTACCATGAATTAATTAATGTACACTCATACACCACTCATCCAAATGTTTCCAAAGCACTTTTCACATGTTCTTGTTTCTCTCCCATGTTGAGTATTAACAAAAAGGTTTTCCCTTGTCATTTTTTCCTACCAGCACATATGTGGATTTTTTACCAAATGGAGGACTAATGGGTGTGTTTGCCAAGAGGTGGAGTACAAAATTCTGTACGTCTGTAACACTATTACCCAAAACCTCAGCTTTTGACAAATATTCAGCCCAGTATTTGCACTGGGCTGATGTCTCATAGAAAGCTCAGGGTGGGTTTCTCCATCACGTACCCCCATCCTCACTGTAAAGCACACCCCTCTCCAAAAGAGGGGAAAACAAAGCAAAACACACATATGCTCCTCCCTTCCTGGAAAGGATCAAAGGGACCCTTGTGGAGAGAAATGCTCAGATATTACAAAGAATATAAAACCTGCTGAATATAGCAGAAAAGAATAGACATGAAGCACCAAACTTCAAGCATCTAGCCCAGTATGCACTTGGGTCTTTTCCCAGGACTGAACACTGAGGAAGGTATATTGAACTTCGTAAAGAGCATGGCTGAGAAAAAACACAAATACCCTGATAATTCGGAGAAGTTAAAGACAAAAGGAATCATCTTGCTTGTCAGTCCTCTTTCTATTTCTTGAAATGTTTTTCCTGCTTAAAATAGTACCTTGCTATGATTAAAACATACTTTTCAGGACTTCATTAAGTAGTTACCAAGAGGCAGACAATCAACCACATCACATAGCAATTGGGTTGATCACCTTCCCATTAAAAGTTACGCTTCATTTTTAAATTCCAGCACCTCTCTTCAGCTGGCTGCAAATGCTTCATGTTATTGCTTTTTCCAGAAGAAATATCATGCTGGTCTCTATTCTGCTAGTACTTAGGGTGATAAAGTCAGCCTACCCTGCTGTAAGTTAAAAAGGCAGAGGGAGTTTCTTACATCTCTTACTATACAAAGCGGCTCTTTTTGGGGCACTTCTCTGTGCACTATGCATTTTTCATTTCTTTAAAAAGCTCTAGAGGTGAAGGTACTACGCCAGTATCAATCTCACCAATACCTGATGAAAGCAACATAATCCAGCTGAACAGACAAATGAATGAGAGATTTAAAAACTACAAATCTACTGAAATTTTAGTCACATACTTGACACTTCACCACCACTGAAATGCAGCCAACTTCCAAAAGCACTATTGTCACTTTAAAACTACTCTTCAGATACATACCAGTTGCTCTGGCCACAACGAAAAGAGCACTACAAAGAGCACAATAAATTATAGTATAATATAACATAGCATAATACAATATAATTACTAGAACTGCAGAGCTTAATATCCCTACATGTAGAAAAGGTGAATTTTTCAATTTTTGAGTGCCGTATCTTAAATCCTTTAACAACCACTTAACTTTATGCTAGTGCCACTATGTCTGTGCTGTCGCATGCGATTCAGTCTCATACAGCCATGTACAAGAGATTATGTTTTGGTTATATTTTAACTGGAGTAAAAAAACAAGTCGTGCGGCTATTTCATACATGGTAGTACCTCATTTGTGTAATGTAACTGAAGTGCCCTCTGAGAGCTCATATGCCTGTTAAAGATGTTAAAGACGGTGAGTAGAATTGGACTACTGGTAATGAATCAGTTGTTAAAATCATTGTGGATGCCTATAGCACAAGCCACATTAGATCACAAACCACAAGAACAATCTTTTCTAGGTCACAGATAAATATATTTGAAACGACTGTTGGTTCTACCCTCAAAAATCTTTGCAAATTCATTAAGTGTCTCGTAAAATTTGTATTTCTCAGACTGCTCTGGCAGGGATTTCAAGTTTGCACTTCATATCATCACTGAGGAGTTCATAAAAATCATAATTCCAGACTGGGCATGCTTTTTCACTCTCAACCACACAGTATATGATCCTAAATGCATTGCAGTTTTTCCATGAGTCCACCATAAGAACCAAATTAAATAACTCACAGCTTGTAGCTAGATTAGAAATTAAAGATGAACAGGAGCAACAACCAGACTGACAACACATTAATCCAAACAAGATGATCAGATCATATTACAGGGAAGGTTTTTCTGAAAGCTCCTGCAGGAACAAGGGAGCTCATCACTATTTCAGAAACTATGCAGAAACACCAGCCTTTGTCTAGATTTGCAATTGTTCCTAAGTGTAAAAATTGCTGTCAGCTTGCATAAGTGATGGGGCAAAGTTGTGAATTCCAAACTGCAGACCACTTTTATTAGGGGAACAGGCGTTGTCTTACACTGCCCGTTTAAGGAGGAGCCTGTATAAGTGTGGGCACATGGGTGCAGATCACAGAGCTGTCTGAAAACAGCCGAGCGGTCAGCTCTACAGCCAATTATTATTCATGGTTTCCCAGAAGAACAATTTAAAGTCTCTTTAAATATGGCACATACATAATTCAGTTCATGGATGCTTAAAAACTTAAAACTAGGACAGAGGAAATCTGTGTTTCATAGGGGAAGTCAATGCTGTAACAGAGATTTTATATTGCCGAATACATCGATTTTCAAATATTTTTACTCTGAAATTTTTCAAAAATGAGTGGCAGCACATTGTACAAGAGCCACTGCAATAAAGGAAAGAAGACAGTATTTTCCAGTCAGTGTCAACATCTGCACACTGCATATCCTGACTCTAAAAATAAAACAGAAGTATTACAGCAATAAACTTCATTTCCATATGTCTGTGTGAATAATTTCTATCTTGTCACTGAAAGAGCAAAAATAGATATAAACCAGAATAGATTATCAAAACAGAATTAAAATATATTTCTGTAGGTATTTGTCTGACTTGAAAAATGAGTCAAGATTATTTAAAGAGAGTTATGGAAATGAAAGTACTATCTATATGTACACGCACACACATATGCATGCATTATGTTTGTTATGAAAAAAACATACCCAGAATTTCTCCAGCCATGTTGGTTTATATGTATGCCATTCCCTTCTCACCATCCTTTCTAAAGAGCATTCCCTGGTTTCAAAATAGTAATGTGTTTTATGGAAAACTGGCTACAACCAGTTCCAACAGGTTGAAATTTATGTACTTTCTATCAGCAATCAGTCTCTTGCAAGGAAAACTAAAGGGAAATGATCCTTGAAATACCACTCTGGGTGGCTATGGAAATCCTTTTAATTGTACACTACTTGCAACAGTGACAATAAGTAGATACTATTTGCCAACAACATTGATTGACATCAGTCTGGGGCTACTATCCTTTCACACATACAAACTGCATCTCAGATAACTGATATATAAAAGTATGAGTGGTTGTAAATGTGTCCTCAGTTCACCTCAGCATCAACTACCTCCCACAAAGCCAGAGGTGGAGGCAAGTCCCAGTCGAGGTGGGACAGGTAGGTGGGGTTTGGGCAGTGTGGCGATGCAGCTTCCCCTCATGTCAAGCTTATGTGCATGTGGTCCCTCCTACTGCTAAATCACAGGGACTTTTCTACAGGTGACATGGATTTATATGTTGCTACTTTAAAATACCAGTAGGAGAAGAATGAGGGTGCCCGATGGCATATCTCAAGCTGGGCACACAAAATCCTCAGTCACTTGTCACTTCAGAGACTTTTAGACAAGTAGCCACACACCAGAGAAGATAAGGAAGACACAGGAGTGTCAACATTCCGGTTTAGATGGCCATGGCTCATAGTCACTTGGCAGGGATGCCTGTACCATGCAGCAGGCAGGCAGGGACTACAGAAAGCTCCAGTGATGTGCTGAGATGTCATGCCAGATATTTCCAGCAAACCCTGATCTCCACAGACTAGCCCAGAGTCTGGCAGAAATCACAGTAGGGCTACCAGAACTTTTTCCAAAGGAGAATCTTATATCCATGCATGTTTACAAGCACATCACTAAATTAAGTTAGAAACTAGCCACCCACTAGGTCATTCAGTTCAGCCCCCCACTATTTCTGGCAACTGTAGGAAAGTCTCTTTCAGAAATGAAACTAAGGGGATGGGCAGTCATGTCCGCTCCCATCCTTTGTCAATTTATTTTGTTTAATACAGCAACAATGTACAAACTAGCCATGTTCCTTCACCTTCCTTATGCAATACAGCCCTTTTGTTATTCTGATTGTCCTGGGTGTGCTTCTCTGCCCCTCTTCTGGGTTCAGTTCATTTTCCTTGACTGGAAGTCACCAGAGATGTAAACCAGCACTACAGAGGAATTGCTCCACACTAGCTGAGCATAACAGCCAGGAGGTGTGGTTATTCAGCATTCATGTCCCAGAAAAAGGAAGGGAAACCTAACTCTGCCCTAATTATGAAGCACAGGAATACACTTTCCTCAGAGATGGTGTGTTCCCCAGGTCCTGCCCCACTACCAGGAAGACCTCCTGCCTTCTGCAAATAGCTGCTGCATTTGTCCAGACCAGTGCCCGCAACCCTACACACCAGCCATTCTCAGCAGCAAAGGGTCCTACAACACTTAAGAAAATGCAGAGGACTGGTCATAACAAGACACAGATGTAGCTCACAGCCAGCTGTCTCTTGAACTAAACTGGTATTGGATTTTGGCTTCCGTAGGGTACTTTCACAGATCATATATTTTGGTATCATGCCTTGTTTTTGAATTGCCCAGCACCACAGAAGCCACACGTTAGCATGCAACCTGGACAAGTACCCGTGTCTTGAGATGAGCCTCTGGGCACAGCCAGCTGGGTGGTGTTCAGAGAGGGATGGGGCAGTTTCTGTTTGAGACCGAGGACAACCGGCAGGTCCTGCGCCAGGGTGTAATTCCTCTGCTAGCAGGGACATACACAGACTCCAGTCTGCACGGGGCTGGAGGACCAGAAGGCAGTTTGTAGCAGCTGAGGTGCTGCCCAAAGCCCTGCCAGCCCCTGCCCCCGCAGGCAGCCCACACTTGGTGCTCAAACACCCCGGGAACTGAAGGTGCCCACACGCTGGTCTGCAGCCCGTACAACATAACAGATCATAGAGTCACCTGTGGCTCTCATGGGTGACACAGTTGTCACCCAAGGATGGCTGTGCTGTGCAAGGGGGGCACACTCTGTACCTGCATGTTAATCCTTGCCAGAAACCATCACGTCTAACCAGAGGTTTCACTGGAGAACACTTCTGTTTATGAGGCAATAACCATCTTCTGACCTAAGTAAATTTGATAACTGCAGACAGAAGAGACTAATGGAAAATGCTATTCCTGAGCAAGCAGAGAGTACCTTGGGTCACTGTGGCTACAGCTGGCTACTAAAAATATTTTTCGTTCTGGCCTCAAGCCATGAATGCACATGGGTTTGGGGCAAAAAAAAAGCCCCAAGAAACAAGAGAGTCACTGACACTTTCAGATATCAGGAACCTGTAAGTGTTTTCTCTTCCCAAGTGCCAGAGAATGGGGGAGTACAGAGTACAAAGACACCTCCTGTTAAGTGGAGGCACTGCTCCAGGATCTGCTCTGACATCTATGAAGCCACTTCATACATTTCTCAGCATCTGTTTCCCAGACAAGGATGAGTGTGGGCATGGCTCGCTGAGATGTGCCCCCACCTTCCACAGGCTTGGCTCATGGTCAGCATTTGATGTGCTTCACCAGAAGCCACTAAATAATGTAAATTTGTAGGGACCTTCTTTTAATTCTAGATTGATTTAAAGAAAAGCCATCAGTTTGGAGGATATGAGAAGTCTTGCAAAGAATAACCATGGCCAAAGCAAAGCTTGCAGAAAAAAAATTAGAACATCACAGTAATTTCAAGGTAAACCTCAGGGAGAGAGAAATTAGTGTAGGATGGGACACAGTTTTATTGCAACCAGGATAATCTGCATGATACCATCTGCATAACATGTCCACTGCAGTAGGTAAAAAGGAATATGAGGAGTCTGGAAGGTGACAAGTGATGCAGGGAAATTGTGTACCCAGAAAGGAAACTGAAACCTAATTTTGCAAAAGTGCCCAGGAGCCTGAGTAGGCAAATCTTGAGAAAGAGTTGTAAACAGTTCACAAAGCACCAGCCCTGAGGTAATACATAGGAACATAAAACTAAGATGTTTCCAGACACACAGAAATGAGACACTGGTTCAGTCCCCTTGGAGCAGCAGCAAAAGTGAAGACAAGTGGCTTGTGTATTCACACTAATAACAGCAGTGGCAACATGCTGAAACAGGGAAAGCAGCTTTGGCTTAGGGGTAAAAAACTATTGCATGCTCATGTACCATGCAAACCCCTATTGATGTATATTGCCAAATATTGCCCCCAGTTCAGAACTATAAAGATTTTGTGCTCTGCAAATTGAAGACAAATGTGGGATAGAGGGACTGAAGAAAGAGTTTGACAAAAGCAGAGAGGTGCAGAGACCACAGAAACTATGCATATGACAGTTCTATCAAGAAAAAACCTGTCTGATCTCAGAACAAATGGTGACCACAATTGCCAGAGATACTGCTGAGAATTAGACACTAATTAAAGCACAGTCAGGTCAAGATAGCATTTTCCCATCAGTTCCAGGTGGAGCTCACAGTACCAGGCAGGGTTTTGTTGAAAAGGACCAACAAGATGCTCAATAACACATTACAGAAGAATGTTGGTGAAAGAATCTAAAAAAGTTATTTGAGAATTAGAAATTAAAGACAAAGTCCCAAACCATCTTTATTGTCTTTAAATGAGCAGTGACACAGAAGACATGAGTCAAGCTTGCAGCATGGGCAAAGGCCTTGTGCTGTTGGAAAAAGAAAAGTTGTCCTTCTTAGGAGTATGTATGTTCTTTAGGAGTATGTATGTGCAGTTCTTTAAACTGAAGAGAAACTAAACTATATTTTTATTTTCACTTCCTTGAGCTGGAGACAACACAGACAAAGTGATATTTTGCATGTCAGATGTACTTTTGCTGGGCACAGTTCATCTGACACAGGGGTGACAGTCACACAGGTTACAGTTCTGTTGGGTATTAAAGACCTTAAGGTGTTGTTTAGGCAAGTAACTGCTTGGCCTCACTGCTAGCAATCCAAAAAGCCACTTGAAAACTTTTTAAAAATAATAGAACAACTCCTTGAAGTTTGACTGATGCATGTTTAGCCCTGTTGAGGTACACAGCAGTCCCATTAAAACTTGTAGACATTTTGTGTAACAGAAGTCTGAAAATAAAAACGCCTGGAATGGCAGAAACCAAGATCAGAGGAAGTTAGGCTTTGTAAACATATTAAGAAGCGGGTAATATCAAGCTAAACAAGAAGCCTGTCTGAAATACTTCCACTTTGCCAACATCACGCCAACCCATCTGTGCAGTGAGCAGAACCAAGTAGACATGCCCCCCCATGGCCTTTGCACAGGGGGACCTTGAGAGAAGATGATCAGGTGCAATTCTCCACTTTCCAGAAAAGAGAGGGAAGACTGTGCTCAACTAATTCAATCTCCAGCATTTAAAATTAGTCACCACTGTAAGTTGGTCACCTAGGCTCCTTCTGCAGATCAATGGGTGAAGAGGATTCACCCCAAATTGATGTGAAGAGCTGAAGCGGGCTGGAGGAGTTGCTCCACACTAGCTGACCATAGTGAGATATGATAGACAAGATACTTGGCTTTTGAAAGGCTAAAGATGACTCTTAAGTATGGTTTGCCAATTTACCTGTAAAGGTCTCAGTGCCAGGCAGCGGGCAGCACAGAGCAGTTGCAAGAACCTGATCTACTGAGTTTATTTCCTCCAAAGAGTGGCAGAACTGAAGAAGACCTTCAAATCCAAGTTGCCATAAAGAAAGCTGAGCATTGTTAGCAAACACTTCTAAGTCCAGGCATGCCAAATTTCCTTGATCCTATGAACAAAAACCTTCACAGAGACAAGAGCCATGAGACTTGTTTGGGGTCCTTGGCCCTGAGGCTGCTGAATAAAACAGGCCATGTGGCTTTGCTGGCCTTGTGCCCTTGCAGCTAAGCCGTCTCTCCTACCAGGGTGGGACTGGGGGCAGACTGTCTCCTGGGAGCAGTCCTTGGTAGAGGAGAGAGTGAAAACTGTCACTGGCCCTTGCCTGGGAGGGCAACACCAAGCATGACCTGAGGCTGTGCCAGGATACATGCTCAAGGTTAAACAGCATGGACAGCAGCGAGCCAGAGACCAAGATTATGCTTTGGTGCTGTTTGATCTATCAGGTCTCATTTTTCTTTACTGAATAACATCATAGCTCCCTACAGATCAACGCATCCAGGTCTTCTTTGCATGAAAATGTAGCCCATGCATGTCAAGATATAGCCTCTGCCAGACACTGGGACACAACAGGATCAGGCACTGGGTCTGGCAGCCACAGTAAAACTACTTTTGGCCCCATGCTGTTCCAGAGCCACTGCTTATTTTAAGCATTTCAATTTGTCAGGCACTGGAGATGGCGTTTTTCTGGAAGGCAGAGAGCTGTGCAGAGCTGCATTATCTGAATACAGAGGGTTCATTTCAATCGCATCTGCCCGGAGTGACTCCTGAGCCCCATTCGACTTAACTAAAGTTACCATCTGACTATGTCCTTAAATTCACCCTCAAGAAAAGATTTGTTCTGATCACTGACTGTCTCTGATAAATGTCTTCTAGAAAAGTCAGAGTATAGTAAATAATCTCATAAAAAATAGGAGTTAAGGGCATGTAATTAGCCTGGATCTTGAGAAAAATACCCAGTTAAATCTGTATGCTTGGTAACAGCATTACACTGTCGCACTCCAGCAGATACTGTTATTCACCAAAAGCCATGTCTGCGTTCTTGAGTCAAATGATTGACATGTAATGCTCTCTGAAGGCATGAGTCTAGTGTTTCATTCCTCCCATCAACCACTAATGTCTTCCTTAATGTTAGAAGGCATCTTATTCCCCTCATGCACATCAAACTATTCCCCCTTGTTTTCTCCTGAGGAAGGCTTCATTCCTTCTATCTGTTGAGGTACTTCTACTCCTTGATTTTCAGTGATGACAAAATCACATCACTCACACTAACAACCCAGATTATTGTTTTGCCCTGTTATACATTGCTACAATATTTAGTTTCAGCGCTCAGGTCCTATGATCAGCTTCACTGCTGGTAGACTTTCCTTCCTCCATGCCTTTACGACCTCCTCTCATTTCACTGCTCTCTGTAAGAAGTGGGCTTTCAGGGTCAATAATTTTCCCTCATTGGAATCTCTCCAACTAATATTTTGCTATTACTTGTAATGTCCTATTGTGTGAGCTGCTATTCCTAAAACAGTTTTAGACTATTTTGTTCTTCCCCACCTTGGATGAGGACACATACTCCTAGTTCACATTGTCTTGGATGCACCCTTCACAGCACTACCCACATTTCCAGCAGTTTCCTTCATTGTAGCTCATTTGTATTATCCAAGGGTACATCCCATAACACCATGCATTTTCCTTGCCCTTGTTGGTGGCTGCAGTTAATCCACAAACCCAGAAGTGGCATGGTAACTCTTGCTTACCATACACAGAGACAATTTACTACCCTAATGGATTTAACATTCTGCATCAGAAGATTTACATCTTTTGCCGTGCCTGGTGCGCTGGGTTTGCAGCTCAGATGACATACCAGATCTGAATGGCACAGCACATTCTCAGATCTAAACAAAG
Source organism: Athene cunicularia (assembly GCF_003259725.1). Lineage (NCBI taxonomy): Eukaryota > Metazoa > Chordata > Aves > Strigiformes > Strigidae > Athene > Athene cunicularia. Next base: position 24,949,260 of record NW_020799107.1, read on the forward strand.
ACCTTCTCTAAGCCCCCCAAAAGGGAGCTGTCAGAGAACATAAATTGTCATGGCTTGTGGAAGTCAGTGGTATAGTTTCACCAGCTGGCATTCAAGCTAACTTCATCAATGGGTGAGGCAACTAATCCATGCAGTCATCTCTCTTTTTGAAGTAGTTCTATCACTTTATTTTTTTTTAATTTCTGTTTACACTTCTGGTCCTAATGTCAATCTTCAAGCTGTCAGCTGAACTGTTCTCACTTGTTTCAATATCACTGACAAATCATTTTTGGTAACGCTAATGATTTTTGTCTGCTGGTCTAGGTACTCAGCTTACACGCTTTCACTATTACCAAATTTAGCTTTGCTGTTTTGCTGCAACTGGTGGCTAATGCCATATGTTAACATTCCTTTCTAATTGGCTTCTCCTTTAAACACATGTGACAAAGAGAAACCTTTTATTTTTTTAAACGCATACTGCCAGGCAAAATTAACATACAGCATGGTCTTTGTGTCTTAAGTGAGAGTGGTGTGTTTATGGCCAAAATACCAACAAAGTTACTACAACACAGTCCAGGAGATTACAACATGAAAGCTGCCTGCTGATGCCACAGGTTGCAATTTTTTTTAGCTTAGAATTCACCTCAGTCCTGAAACCCAGGCAAAACAAACAAACAAAGAGGAAAACAAAGATAAAGGCAAAAACAAGAGAAGAGACAAAGGAAAGGAAAGTCTTCTGCTACAACCCAGAACAGGTAAAGCCACTGGTCCTGCCCATTCTCCTCCTTTGTTCAGAAATAGAATGAGATTGAGGGTCAAGGATCTCCTTTCCAACAGTCAGACTTGATAAGCCAGCATCAGATGTGCCAGCAAGAACCATACTGAAGATGGCTCATAAGTGTGGGTAAAGCCCAGGTGGCACCCAGCTGCCTATACTCATCTGACCCAAACACAGTGGAATATGAGAAAAGACACAGCAGGGGCATAAAGAAAAGTTCCTTCTACTCTTCTAAGCTCTGGAGTTCAGTAAACTTACATTGGCCATTTATAGTAGAAAAGCCTTAAAAAAAAAAAGGCTTTCCTCATCAACATCAGGCCTTTCATATAACTGCAAAACATTTACTTTTGTGTGATTAATTTGTGCATCTTTGAACTGGAGCCTGTCATGGTTTAACCCCAGCCCAGAAGAAGTCATGGCTGAACATAACTCTCTTCATGGATATAAGATCACGTAAATGAGGAAATTGTTCAGAAGCCTTCAAGATAACAAGTTATAATACACCCAAGTAATTTGTACAGGTATGCTTCCCAAAACAGAACTCCATACATAAGAATTGAGCAGCACCATGACTGCTTTTAATCAAACTCAGTGTTCGAAAAATTATTAGACATGGTTTGAGCATATACCCCAACCAGTGTGCCTTTAAGATGCATGCCCCTTTCCTCCACCCCAAACAGCATGAGGAGAGAGAAAGGCATTTGAACAGGTGACTCCACCAGGTCAGGGAGGTCCTTCAATGGCTGAGCATTTTTGGCATCATAAAAAAGATTTTCCTCAGTGTTTGGGAACCTAGAGTAGCTCAAACAATTACAGAAATAAGATGAGACATTACAAATCACTGTCATGATAAACCTGACCAGCTAAATACCACACAAACTGCATTTAAGACTCCTGTATGCTTTGTTGATTGCTTTCTTAAGTCTCCTGTTCCCAAACACACTGACACTTTACAGAGCTGAGACTTGAGCTTTCAAGACTGCCGAATTGGGTTTTCACAGCAGCCATCCATGTAACCCATGGAGCAACAGGTCAATGCCTCTCAAGCAAAATATTTTAGTTTGCTTTGTGGAACTTCATGTGCAAGTAGTTGTTCATGACAATAAGAATTTAAAATTCAAATTGTCATAAAATTAAAGGGATTTGCAGAATGAATAGAAATTCTCCCCCTTGCAACTGGAGTGGATGACGCATCTTGATTCTTTGTGTACAGTTGCTAAATGTAGAAGGCACTCAATACAAACCTTGTTGTTTTGCTACCTGATCCTGTAACTGACACTGAGAAAGAGGCAGCTGAACTCTCTGAATTTCAGTGTTCAGCTTAATAATGATGACCATGAGGTTGCTCAAGTTATCTGGTGTGCTTTGTCACATCTGTAAGCCCCGTCAGCTAAGGACTCCTAGGAAGCAGGCAGGATTCAGTTTGGGTGGAGATGGACTGAAGCCACAAAATCTGGATGCAATCCTACGCAGCAAATGTCTCTCATGGATATATATGTCTTTTATTAAGAGCCACATAAGGTGGCTAGACAAGGCAGTCTGATTCCCACCTTTTTCATGTCCTGCAGTAGTTTCTTTGAGGCTTCATCAGTGTTGCCTCTTGCACAACCCAGACTTTACTTGTTCTTTTCTGTGTGTAGGATCAGGCGGTCCTTAAACAGTGCTCTTCGTATAGCTCTGGACTGCAGACCTGCCTGAGGCAGCAGTGGATGCCGGGCTCTGCCCACTACGCTAGGCCCTGGCAGGACCAGGGCGATGGAGCAACCCCATCCACCCCCAACACACCTTGTGGCTCCAAGGCCTGGCAGGCAGCAGAAGCTCTGAAGCATGACAGCCACGAGAAGCGGTCTCCCCCACAAGGGGAGCAGGCAGCACCCGGAGTCACTCCAAGTCATCTCTGAGATGCTGCAGTGATGAGAACATGATGACCAGGTTAGACAGAAGGAAAACAACCAGTTTTGCACATGGCAAAAGTCTGCAACACCAGCGCTGGTGCATGAACCAGAGCCAGCTGGAAACATGAGCAAATGTTTGCAGGAAGGCAGACAAGCACTTTAACACCACTGCTAATAAAGGGTGAAGCAGAGGCAGGGAGGTTAAGGAGTTTATTTAAACTACGAAGCAGAGCTTATTTAGGCATCCTGGATCTGGGCTCAAGCCACCGTTAGACCAGCAGATTTCAAATAATCATTCCCACAAACTTCTTCTGTGGTGATATTTCTGAACAATACCAGGGAACATTCCATCATAAATTGTGCTGTGTTTCAGTTTCCACATTATAGCTATGATGTAACTCAGTAACACTTTGTCCCATCAAGTCCAGCAACAATAGATTTAATCAGAACATTTGTCTCGGAGAGACAATGGGGAGTTCTGATTAATCTGGCACCCAACTCTGGCAGTTGCCTACAAGGGAATTTTTAAAAATTTTTTTCTAAATGCTTGCCCTTGGCGGCTCTTCAGCATGCAGTATGCCAAGCCTGGAGGCTGCCAGGAGAGCTGTGAAAACGTCCCATGCCATTTGACATGCAAAGAACATACTTCATTTCAGAAATGTACCATTTCTGCAGAGGCACAAGGAGGAAGACACTGTTCCCCAGACATCTCACGAGCCAACCACATGAGCAGCGAGGACATCAGACCACAGCAGATGCAAAGGGTCAGCCCTGTGAGACCTCATTGGTGGAAACCAAACTGCAGGCACTGAGCCCCTAAAAGAGGGGAGTGGACAAGGGTAACAGGGCTCCACTTCTCTGCAATGGGTTGGTTGGTTCCTTTTGCACCTCTCTTACTTTTCAAGTAGCTCAGACCACAAAAACTCTATGGGTTGCTGCAGGGTGGAGCAGCCCCTTCACATAAAGTAGTTGCACTCAAATGTGGTGATTGACAGACATCACAGTCAGTCATCAAAGGTACAGGAGCACAAGCTAGAGTGCAGTGTGATTGCAAACAAAGGCAGGGCTCCATTCTGCTTCCCTGCATATTTCTGCAGAGATTGGTGTTATGGTAGAACAGTGTAAGCAAGATGACAAGCAGTCATAACAACTTGCGTGGCTCTTGATAACACCGACAATAAGCCACACTGATGCATCCAAGCAGCAAGTGGCACCAAGCAGTCCCCACAGGCCTCCAGGGTAGGATAAAGTATTTTTTCAATTTGGACTTAAAGGATATCCTGTATTGTACCCTCCCACAACCCTCCCTGCTCGCAGCCCACCCCAGACAGATTTCTCCCCAGCAAACTTGCTGACGGCTTCCCCACATCTCCCATCCATCCACCTGTCCAACACACAGCGCAAGGCACCAGTCCTGCTCACATCCCATGGCCAGGCTGGTTCCCTGCATGCAGCTCCCTACCTCCCCAGCACTGCGGTCCCACAAAACCTTTCCATAAAGGGCCAGGCTACATCAAGGCCAAGTCTCAGACTTGTCTTGGATTGCTGCTGGGCAGCAATGCTTAGGAGATGAAAATTTAATGGGAGTGTCTATCTCAAACTAGCCCTTGGCATTTGCAATCTAAGAAAGTTTGACGTAGGTTGGGGGGGGGGG
>NW_020799107.1:24953615-25007673 GCF_003259725.1 Athene cunicularia
CAGTGCTCCCCATCAGAGGAACTATAAATAACACATTAGCATGGCATCTTCTGAAAATCCTTTTTTTTTTTTTCCCCAAAAAAATATCAAGGCATCTTCTCTAATATTTGAGAACAGATAAAATTCCAGGTTGTCTTTTTTTCACCAACACCCTCTTCCACTCTTATCCCTTTGCCTTTTTCACGCTTGGCACGAGAGGTACTTCTGCAGTTACAAAAGCTTTTTTGTATGTTGATGATGGAGTTGAAGCTTTCTCTGGATGGATCTAGTCAGCCAGAGAAGAAGCTTGAGGGCTGTTACAAGCATATTACTCATCTTGGCCAGCCCCTGCCTCCCATTCATTTCAATAAAATATGTTTGTTTTGTTATAAATCTTGATTTGATTTTGGGGAAGTGAAATGCCCAACCCTGCCAAGAAGAAATGGTACATTCTACATGTCACCACTATGTCCTCCTCTTAAGAGCTTGATGTTGTGAAATAAAAAGATCAATTTATATTAAGGCCAGATTTTTATCAGGTCAAGGCTTGTAACGGAAGGAATCTGTGTATGGAAAATATATTAATAATGACTGAGAAACATTAAAAAACAGTCACTGCTTAGAGCAGTGTAACCCACTACCTTGTTTATTATATAAATTTATCCAAAAATCCCTAACATTCTCATGACAGTGATATTATTGTTTCATCCACCACTGAAATACCATCCTGACTCTGAGAATCTGTTTCAGTAGCTCTCAAATCATACAGGTCTATCGCTAACTATACAGTCAGGAATGAAAAAACAGTGAAAAACACCTTCTGAACTTTCTTATAGGGCCTTAAGATATCAAGTAGAAATCTCTCTGCTTTCTTAAAAGCCTGATTCATTACAGGAATTCTATTTCTGCCTTGAAGAAATACAAATGTTTCCAGTCCAGATTTTTGGAGCCATGCGATAATTAAGAGGTTTTCCTCCCAGCTCAGGAGGTGCTAGAAAATCCTGGCGATACCCAGGTTGAAAAAAAATTAAAAAGTCCTGTCCACATGGTTGTGGAGAGTTTTAACAAGCAAATAGAGGAGACCCAGCTGTACAGACAATTATCTTCTAATATTATTTGGAAGCCATTCAGGAGCTAGAAATAGTGTGTATAGTTTTGTTTCCCCACAATCAGTAGACTAATTCATATGTAATGACATTCCCAACCAGAACAACCCACATTCCTAGTCATGGCATTTCAAGGACACTATAATGTCACACTTAGCCTCTCCATTACTAACCACATGGATACTTTAAAACCATCTCTCCAGTTGCTCAGTATCTTCATTAGAGATGGTTTCAAATTAGATTTCTAATGCCCCACCTTTGGGGTCATTCACTATGTAGACCTTAGGTCTATCTTTTCTGAGCTAGACCTACAGAAATGATGTTCAAATTAGAACAGTCTCTCATGCAGGGCCTCTTTACACCTACGAGTTGGGTTCAGGCCCGAGCATAATTTTTTCATGTCACTGATCAAGGGACATTTACCACAAGTAACCCACACAGTGAAAATGATGCCTGCAGCTCTAAGGAACCAAGCCCTTCACAATGGATAGGACAGAGACCTGAAAAGAGAAATAAATTGGCATGGCCTAAAACACAAGCCCATTGACCAGTCACAAAGGGTTTATGTGGTGCTTCTCTAAACAGATACTGCTCTCAGAAAATACTCATATCAGTAGCCATATCCAGTCCCCCAGTGCTCATCAGGGACTTGAAAATAGCCATCAGCTACAGAAAATCAGGGCCCAAAGCCAGTGATCCACAGGCTAGTTCACCTCAACATGTTATTTTTTCATTCATCATTCTCTTTAATATAAGATATTTGAAGTTCTACCTCCAGGTTTTTCCTTTCCATATGAATTTCTTTTGGAGTCTAGTAGGTTTAATTATTTCCAGACCTTGCAGCAAAAAGAGGAATGCTAAAAGAAACCTAAAACATATGATTAGAACAATTTTTTGTTAAAACACGATGAATAATCCATTACAATTATTTATGTCTTTGGATTGAGACAAAGCAAGAAAACAAGTATGTCATAAATGACATCTTGATGTATTTTGGTATACCACTGAACTGCGTCAATGAAATGGCTTTTAACTTGTTCAGTTTAGGTTCCTGAGAAATCTTATCAGGATTATTGCTGAACACAAGCCAAAGTTGATATTGCTTGTATTTTGAGTCTCAAATTAAGGGAAACACAAGCAGTCTTTTGTGTAACTTCTGAAGATTAAAAGAATGAATGTTTTGAGAAAACAGCAGTGGTTGTGATGGTCTAAGGGCACAGACAAGGCAATGTCTATAAGGAGAAAATAGTATTTCTGAAAGTGTCCTTTTGTGCCTGAAAACCTACCTACTTTTTCCAACTATAACAATGTTTATCAAAAGGTGTGGTCTCTACCTACAAACTTTGACTAGACTACTTCTACCCTATCCTCTGCCTACAAACCTTGCCCTGATTAATTCTACCCTGCCCTCTACCTACAAACCTTCCCATTCCTTCAGGGAATCCATTTGCTTTAGGTCATATGGGATATGAGTGAAATTCAAGTGATGACCTACTGTGAATCAAGATTCTTGGTCTAACAATAGTCACAACCATTATAAATACCTTTAGATAAGTGATGGTGAAGAACATCACAAATCATAGCATCTGCCTGCATCCCTTTCTCTCATAGCCAGAAATCATTGAATTGACTTGGCTTGTTTTCAGCTTCAGGTTTGCCATCATAGGATAACTCAGTCCACTCTTTTTTCTTTACCAGAAAGCTGGATGACATAGCACAGTCTTCTAGCAAAAACTGCTTCCTAATCAATTCTCATTCATTCCTCCTCCAGGAAAATATTTGTTACATTCAGCAAGCAATATTCATGCTAAAACCAAGATCAGAATAAATTTTTCAACAGTGAAAGGCAGTTTCCCAAATCTGGTGTGATTAGCAGGTTTTTTCCTTCACTTCTGAAAGTCTACAGTGTCTCTATTACTGCCCTTACTTTGTTTAGAATTTACAAGGATTAAATTCCTGCCCCTGCAATCAGCATTTGGGTTTAAAAAGGCCTTTGAGCAGGCTAAAGCAAGCTAGTTCATTCATTCATCAGACATGGTCAGCACAGTAAGGAAAACTGGCACTGCACTGAGTTCAAAGAAATTAAGTGAGTGTATCTTCCCACACATCAGCCACCTCTCCCGAAGGAAGCAGCAGGCTGATGGCTTCCTATTTAGCTGCATAAAACAGTCAGCAAGTGGGAATGCAGAAATCAGGATTAAATAAAAGTGTGATCCATGCTGCCTTGCAGAATGACAGGCACTCTGGGTTTGGTTTTTTTCCAGTTAATACTTAAAAAAAATAAAAATACTGCAGTGCAAGGGTTTGGTCTATGCACCATTTTTTTCCACTTTTGCCAAGTCACCACATCTCCCAGTTTGTATTTGTGTGCTGCCAAATCCCATGTGAAAGTAGTTTTGCCACAGCAGGGCTACCTGTGATGATTAACAAGCACATGCACTGAGTCTCCTCTGTGGTCATGCCGTCTTGCTAGAATTTCTTGCAGTCATAACTCATCTTGAAAGAGTAGTTCTGATTTGAACCTGATGGAAGAAGTCACACATAAGAAGTTAGGCAAAATTAGTGGTGCTGGCATTTATGTGTCATTGCAGGTAGAAGATCTTACGACTTCTACGCACTCTATGAACTTTACTGAAATGACACATCTTGAATTCTTTAATGTCTTGAATTCTGGTTTTGGTTAAAAGAAAAACCCACATCAAGCTGTTTTGCAGCTTTATTCTTCAAACCAATGACACAATGTCTGTTGTTGCAGATAAAAATGAGAGCTCTTTGTGTGAGGTTTCCTGGTTTGAGCAATCCTAAAGCTTTACATAGTATGACGTTTTGAGGGCTCCCAAAGTCATTGAGAGACACTGAGGGCTTTGGCTGTTTTCCAGCTTTCTCTCAAGGGAAAACAAAAGAAAGGGAGAGAGTGGATTTGTTTGTATTTTAAGAACTGTACTTAATGGAAGCATGAAAGCAAGGAGAGCTCCACTGGATGATTAAATAATAGTTCACAGCAGGTAATAATGCTGCTCACGTGGCTTTTTAAAATAAGTGCAAGAGGTAAGGAGCTGGGGCACCTCCTCGCACTGTGTCTGCACCATACTTGCAGCACGAAGCTGCAAGAAGCTCTGGAGCTGCACTGCTGCCTGCTCCCTCAATAGACTTTTGTTCTTTTCTCTGTGGGCTTGTGCTTTTTTTAAGCTACCCTTACTAGTTAATTGCTTCATCCCTAGCTGAGGACCTCAGTCAGATCCACAAGCACCTTCCAGAGCCCATAGTCAGGGTTAAGAAGGGAAGAGATGACTGGAAGGGCAGTCATGGCCTCTTGCCCCCTTGGCCACAAATGCCTGCAACAGCACGGAAGAGCCAAAAGGACCACCTCCATGCTTGCTGCTCTGCTGTTTAGGAGGTCAGACACCCAGACCTGTGATCCTTCTGACACAGCCACCTCAACACAGACTGTCCCCATTCCCAGCACCACCCTGCCCTGCTGGTTGCAGGTTCTGCCTTCTGTGGCCAAGCCATAGACCCTGGCCCCTCCTGCCAATGGGCTTCAGCAGCCTGGGATGGAGGCATTAAGAATTAAGAACCGGATCAGGCATCTGACTGCTTGAAAAAAAGACACTTTAAGTGCTCTGTTCACCCACCCCTTTCACAATGTAGCTTCACCACCACCTCTGAGGTGAGCGGGGGCTAAGAGGGCAGTCACAGCCTTGTTGCAATGTGGTTGGGAAAGGGGGAAGTTAAACCTTCACGGGGTTACTGCTGGAGCTGAGGAAGATGCTGATACATACAGATCTGACCCCTCCTTCAAACTCCACTGGAAAAAGAAACCAGCTCCCCAGGGTGTAGCAAAACATTGTTGCTGACTGCTCTGGTACTGTCTGCAGGAGGACAAGATACACACTTTTCATTCAAGGCTTCTACCATTATACTTGAATACACATTTCTTTCCCCAGCCTCCTCAAACACACTGTCTTGGGCCAGTGTAACCATTGTCGTAGCTATGGAATGAATCAGATCAGGAAATTCTCCCAAGTAAATACTAGTCATGTATTTCTATCCCAGCGTAGTCACTGTGCACACACTGGTACATGGTGCAGGCAGCACACCACAGCCCAGGCAGAAGTGAGGTGCAGGACAGGAATATACCTTGTGGCAGTGTGGCAGCCAAACACCTCCTGCTCTGAGAGGAGCAAGTCATCCCCAGTCAAGCCACAGACATCCTGAGACAAGCAGTGCAGGATCAACAGTCGGAGTAGGGCAAACCACATGTAGGAAAGCTGAGAGGAAAATGGTGGGAGGGGAAATACTGTGGAAGAGAAAGCCATGTAGCAAGCATTCTCTGGTCTTGTCTACAAGTGTGTAGTGAGGTGTTGTATCAATGGCAAATGCTGGACGATCAAAAGCTTGGTCATTAATATGCACATCAATCCCTGGGACTGTATGGCCAGACCACACCCTAACCCAGGCAGTGTGCAAGACCAGAGAGAAAGAATGGTCTGCTTTGATCTGCTAGGCAGCAATGAGCACTCTCATTGTAATGACTGCATGAGGATTTTACCTCTTGGTAGTTCACAAAGTCTCTGAAGACATGGGAGGCGCAGGCTGGAAGTGTCACCTGCATGTTCTCCGATTGCCCGTGACTCCTACCTTACCTGTGCAACAAGATGAAATATTGCTCCTGTCTGCACAGGGCAGGGAGTTCCACCTCTGAATCCTAAATCTCCAGCGACAGTGGGAACTTATGCAGTCGTGGCTCCCTGCCCTTTGTCCCAGGAACGTCGCTGGCTACGTGGTCTGTATGGTGTGATATGCTACAACTGCTTGGTGCTGATCCAGCACTTGCATGGCTCCTCTTAGAGTGCACTATTCTCCATGCATGACTGTCATCCAAATACACTTTCTTTCCACCATATTTTTTATCTCCCCAGTTGGTAATTGCACCAAAGGAGGCTCTCAGCTAAATACCAGTAGTAACACTTTCTCCCTTGCTTGTCATTGTTCTTCCATGATTCAAACAGCTTCAAATGACAGGTTTGAAAAACAGCCAGGGCTTGTAAAGTGTGGGAATGGAAAGTCTCTGAATGCTGGCAAGTGCTTATCAACCCCTGCATTGTAGTATCAGAAACCAAATGGCAACAGAACTCTGCCAAATTAGGTGGAAAAAGAGCACACACAAAGATCAATGGATTTAAAGGCAGAATTACCGTGAGCATGAGTACTCCTGAATAATGTCACCTGCTGTTTGCTGAACCAGGAGTTTCTCTTCAGTAACATCTCTAAGTGTTGTTCCGTTGACCCTCAAGGAAGCCAACAGAAACATTCAGGTTTTCCACCTGCAGGACAACATATACATCCCCAATTTTGCAGCTTTTAAGCAAACCCAATCCAATGTCTCAGTCAGTTACTTAGGGAAAATAATATCTTAACCCATGAACTCTCCAATCTGCTTAAGAACATCAGAGTGCTCAAGCAGCCCTTCAAAGAGCATGTGCTACATGATGCTACAGAAAAGTCCTTGCTCAAGAATATATAGTGAATATGTTGTTCTGTGTTGTAGAATGTACTCCCTGACCAGTTCTGTAATAGTGTTATTTCACTGACCACCATTGACATGCTGCTCTTGGTTACAGTATGTGAAAGCATCAAAACACTGAGCACTGAACATCTCTCTGTGAAAAAGAGAGCTTAACTATGCTTCACTAGTGCATACACTGTCACCGGATTCTGTCAGAGCAAAGCTATTTTGATGCTCCAGAATTTTCTTTAAAAAAAGACCTTCATTCCCCCAAAAATCATTCCATGTATTATAAAAGTGTAAAACAAAATTTCTGCCCTTTCTCCAGCAACCTTTGCAAGATATAGTGCATCTTCACCAACAATGACTGCCTCTCTCACACTGAGAAAAGCCACCCTTGACAACATTAAATTTTCCCCCCCCCCCGGGATGCTGCAACCATAACCAGGAGGCATTCAGATGTATCCAACATAACACTTTCTTCCATGGGTCTTGTGGATGCCCCTGCCCAATGCCAGACACAGCTACAGCAAAGTCCAGGTTGTACAAGGGCAGCCCTGCACACTTGTCTCATTCCGCCTGAAAGTGAAATGCTTAAAAGCTTGATCCAAGACTGCGTTTTTAAATGTCTTCTCTGCTTAAACCATATCAATAGCACCCATAACTTATTCCACTCGTTGGCTTCTGTTGGGTATCTAAAGCAGGAGTGGTCAAGACTTGTGACTATTGCCATGGAAATAAGGAATTGCTGACCCTGATAGACAGGCCTACCCTGAAGTGTGGTCAGTTACTGGGACTCAAGTGACTATGGACCAAATCTCTATTCTGCCACAGTCTTCAGCCCGCAGGTAAGTCATTTCTCCCCAAGTCCACAACAGCATGGTGTGGAGGTGAGTCAGGTGCCCAGGGAAATTAGAGGCTTTAAGTCTAAACCCCATTGTTCCAGTTTCACCTCACTGAAACAGGGAAAAGAGCACCTCATGGCTTCTCCAGGTTCTTGAGAAGAACCTGGGAGATGAGGAGAGATCACACAGTATTCTGTCCGGAGAGCAGCTAATAAGCTATTTAGCTATGAGGGACGTGTGGTGATCCAAGGGACAAGAGCTAGACAAGCCAGACTGCCCAAAGTTCAAGTAGTAAAGTGAGTGATGCTCTTCGGGTTTTTTGTACTGTTTCTTAGCTGAAGGTACAAGGGACATCACACTCATGTTGTCCAAAAAACACATCCTTCTTAGACCAGGACTTGCAGTATGCACAACTGCAATATCCTAGGAAGTGCTTTGGCAAGCCACTAGGTCAGGTACTTTTTCAGAAGACAGTTTGCATACTCAAAGCAGTGAGAACAAAGCGTACAGGCTAAATAATAAACAAAAATGTACCTTAGGCAATTGGTGTTCTACCCTGCTCTGCTGCCCTTCACTTACTGAGGTGAACAATGAATTAAATTATGCTTTGCTAAGGAAAAAAAAAAAAAAAAAAGTCTATTGAATTGTGTCAGAACATCCCATTTTGGAAATGAGGCAGAAGAATTTTTGAATGGAAAAAGCTAAATTTACCATTTGTTGAATCACAGTTTTGAAGTGGTATTTTCACCCTAAATACAGATTACTCAAAAAAGAAAAAATTACCAACTACTAAAGAGAAAGAAGTCTTCTCTTTCTCAAAAGCCATATCAGATATAGGTGGACTGTTTGAGGGAAATTTAAAAAGAAATTCCATGAAATCAGTCAGTACTGAACAGACCATGATATCCACAGATCCTCAGTAATGTGAGCAGAGACTACTTGAGGCAGCAAATGTGTCAGGTAAGATTTAAAATGGGGAAAAGCTTGAAATATATAACTGTCCTTATTATTATCAACAGATTATGCTGTTCTACATATTTTAGGTTTTTCAAAGGTCAAAGCCTTCTTAGGGTGCACTCCATGTCTATCATATGTTGCACTTAGGACGGGGCTTTTCAGTGTGCAGCCTATGGTCACAACTCAGATGATTAAGGAAATTGCCAAAGCACCTGCTAGAATTTTCCTCTTTTTGAAGGAAAGCAAGACAATCATGCTTTCCTTCAAAGTAAAGGTATGAAGGCACTATGTCATGCTTCTTGTGCTTATAATCTATAAGCCAGACTCAGTTTGTAAGACTTACCTTGGTTTTATGGTGGAAAGTACTGCTAACTGTAGCCTCTCCATTCAAATGAAAAAGCACTGAAAGGAAGGCAATTTGTATCTTCATTTACTTCAACCCTGTAACTTAAAGATAAGCGTCTCTTATCCACGAACTCCACAGCCATTTCTCCTCTTGATTGTGCATTCTTTCACCATATACAAAAAAAGCTGAGTTAATGTACCCTCTCACCTCTAGGTTACATAGGTCACTACAGCAAGCAAGCGGAGCTGGGAATTTGCAACACTCAGAGCCAACTGCACAAGATCCTAGTTTGTATATTTAATGCATTAGAAGCACAGGTACCCTAAGCTGCTGAACAGGCAGCATACACTGCCTTGCACCACAGCTCATGTAGATCAGGAGAGTATCTGCAGTATGGAGCAGCTCATCCACTGCAGTTTCACCCCACCTTAAAGCCCACTAGACCCCTTGCACTGCCAATCCACCTGTCACAGTGAAGCAATACGGTTAACAAGTAAAACCTTCGAGTTTTAGTTGCAACTAATATGTGTTCAGCTCCATTGTGACAAGTTACAAGGTTAGCTAGTAACCATATCGCCACAAGTACTGCCAGACTTAGTAGAAAGTGGTTGCCAAGTTATATTCTTTCTATTGGCTGGGAAAAACTATTAAGTAAACAAATACATCCCAATTTAATTTTTAAACACTCATTCTTAAGGGATGAACTGAAAGATAATTATGGCTTGGCACGCCTCTGCTATTTTACTTTTCTCCAACCCAACACTGGAAAGACAAAAGCTTTTCTTAGTGAGTGTATTCATAGATTATATGAGGCAAGAATGGGGCATTATGATCTCTGGTCAGATTTCCTGGCTAGCACTGGCCCATGGACTTCGCCTTGCCTTACCCCACACAACATCAAGCAACCTTTGGACTGGCCCTGCTTTGAGCAAGGTCTGGGCCAGATGACTTTTGAAGACTCCTTCCATCCTAAATTATGAGCCTAGGAGTTCATAGACTTTGTCACAATCACAGGTTGATGTCAATCACACATCGTGGCAAGACAGCAAAAACCTGTTATTAAGTCTGTGAGCAAGCTTCATCCATACTGCCAGTTTTCAAGAGTAATTATCTCATTGAGTGTAAAATCACCAACCTGTAATTAGCTTAATTGCATCCTTCTGCAGCTTCCACCAATGCCAAGCACTACACAACCAGTACTAGGTTAGTAATAGATCAAACACCCACAGGTGAGCCACATCAGGAGGGATCAGCACACAGTTTACAGCATTAGGCAATACTGTTGGCTACCACAAGGCTTTGTCTTTATGGTTTGGGGTCTGAAAGCTACATCCCTGTGTACCCATTTTTACCTCCTAGACAGCTTACTGACAAGATGAATTTTTCTCAGGATTGCTCAGGAGGTGTCTCATTTACATGACTGGACAGGCAAACTTCCAAGTCAAGCAGACCCTTAAGGAACAAGGCAGAAAGGACAGGTAGAGCATTGCTCACTAGAAAAAGATCATCAGGATCACTAGAGGTTCCCATCAGAAAACTTCTCCAAACTATGCCATCACCTTCATTCCTAAGGAGTATCACCCCTTGCTATAATGATAAAGCCTTATAGCCCAGCTGGCACAGACCAAGCCCTGCCAGCCCCTGAGAAAATGGGAGAGAAGGACAGAGAGGTGAGGAAAATGCTGTTAAGGGTGAGGAAAGCGATAGGGATTTTCACACTGTGAGACCTGATACACATTTTTAAGGAGCATAATAAAACCTAGCAAGAAATGCAGTACATGCTAGTGGTTAACAACACACAAGTTCAGCCTCTTCAGCCACTCACCTGAAGTGGGTCCCCCTCTCCTATTCCAGCACTGCCTCTCCTACAGCCACATGAGAAGGGAAATGACTGAGTTTATAAAGCCAGGTCTCCTGACCAGGTGCAGGGAGGGGTCCTTACCTCTGTGGTAGTAAGACTGACCCCCTCGTGGACCAATCTGGGAAATTAAAACTCCGAGGAACACCTCCTGGTTTGTTTGCATTTCTCAGGAATATTCTCCCAGCTTTGGTGTAAAGGGGATTTCCAGCCCCAGCTTCCTTTCAAGACCTCCCCAAAAAGTCAAATGTGTAGGTAAAAAAGTGACATTCCTAATTAAGGGCCACGATTTTCTTCTCCAAGGGTTACTAATAAGAGGCTTACTTGCCCTTAACCTACCTGGCACCCTGCAGAAGGGGATAGACAAAACAGCTGAGAAGGGACCCCAGGGCTGCAACTCAGAGTCTCAGGGGGTTCAGCACTCTGCTGGGATGGGGTTTAGTGTCATGTACTTGTGACTACCAAAATGGCCTGTTCGTTTTTTATTTAAGGGCTTAGCCTGGCTACAGCTATAAATCTCTACAGGAAGAATCAAGTTAAAAATTCTTACACTTAGTAATACACCCTAAACAGACACTACAGCCTATCTTAACAGATATTAACTTCAATTATTGACTGAGTGGTGCACATGATGTTTAAGTTCTTACTGTTCTTCCAGTGTTTAGTGGGTGCTAGGTAATTTTTTTTTTTAAATGTATACATTTTGCATTTATTACCTTATTCTACCTGAAATCACCTCTACACATATTACCATATTCATTCAACCAGGATTGGTGGCAACCGGTGAGGACTTTATCAGTAGTCTGATGGTTTGAGGTGTTCTGAGTTGTAATGTCATGAGGATTTAATTTTAAAAGCATGTTTAAAATTGCCTGGTAAAATTAAAAGGCCTGGTGGCCCTTCCCTCCGGCCAATGGACCCTTCCCCTCCCACAGGGCCTGGTGAACCTGGGCAGTCAGACTAATTCTTCTCCACGGCCACCAAATCCTGAAGAACATGTACATATCTTTGGCCCAGGTTCTCAGTTCAGGCTCCTGGTCCTGCTCTTTGTATCATTGGGCTCAGAGACTTTGCACTTAACTATAATTTCTAAGGACTTCCTCACAGAGAGACCAAGAGGGACATCACCTGTGGCTGAGAGCCTGAAAGGCAACAGATTAACTCCACTCGGTGACGTTCAGGGGAGGAAAAATGGTTTCATTGTTTTAAAGTGGGAGTCTCCAAGAATCAAAAGGCTCATTTTCTCAATTGCTTTGCTTTTGTAGCTGGCCAGTAGGTGACTGTAATCATCACCGCAATTAGAAAATTCTCCTGGTCAACAGAGAATTGAAAAGTGCAAAATAAACCCAACTCAAAACTGAGTACAAAATTGCATCACTCACACAAAACAGCAGGACCCTCTTCGTCGTGCAGTGTCAGCTGTGCCTATGGGGCAGGATCATGGTGGTCCCCCCTCCCTCCATAGTGAGCCACTGACACTCAGCCGAGGCCACGGCACATCACGTCCAGCTCTTGGCACTCGTGCCGAACAGCTCTCTGTGGTTTCTGAGCTGCACAAAGGGCATGGCACTACCTCAGAAATAACATGGGAGGGTGAATGCTCCTTTTCTCACGGGTTGCTTAGTGAGCCATTTGCCACCAGCCAGCAGAGTTTCAAAGTCAACAGCGTGTTGCCACTTTGTCTTCATGCTGTTAAAAGCAATTCAGGCTGGATTTGAAGTGAAAGCTAAGTCGCTTCCTTGCCTTAGTCACCATCAACTAATAGTGGCGGGTTTGCTTGAACTCCTCTTGGCAGATGGGTTGGAGACCATTTCTTTAGCTGGGATTCAGCTCCATTTCAAGCAGCAACAAACAAAACAGGAATAAAACACCTCAGTCCTGTTCCTACTGCTGCAGGAACACAGGTGGGTTTCACCCTGCTTGTCCCCACTCTCCATCACGGATAGTCTTTAAGGTCAAGTTAGACAGTTATCCACCAAGAATGACATGGTTAGTGTTGATAGACAACTCCCTGATTATTTTGGGACACAATGGCTAGTGTGATGAAGCAGACTGGCTACTCTGTCACAACTTCACATGAGAAAGGACCAGCAGTTGGCTTAACTCCCTTCCCAAACAATCCTGGTATAGCATGTGCAGTTATTAGTTACTTCAGGGAAGATACGAATAAAAAAGCATCATCCAGACAATTAACATAATTTCTGATTATAAACGTAACTACACAGCAGTGAACTAAATTTTCTGATGACAATCCAGAAACTCAATCATAAATAACCTACTTTAAATATGAAGAGCTACTATTCCATAGAAATGTGCCCAAAGATGAGACTCCAGGGGACAATCCCACCACACAGTTTCAGTCACCACTTAAGGCTGATACCACAAAACACCCAGTATCACCCATGGAGATACACAGTGTCCTCCAGAAACCAGTAAGAATAGCCTAACTGGGAGCTCATGCTTCCTTCATCCAGGCACCCTGGTAAAACTCGGTAGTGCAAAACCCTCCTAGCCATTTTCATTATAAAGTTTGTGAACTCACTTTGTTTAAACAACTATGGAGAGAGGTGTCCTCCTGAGCAGGCCGTCAGTAGGTTGTGTTTCTGAGCAATGTGTTTAGGAGGTGGATGCACATTTAAGCCAGCAACGTGGCTGCATGCATATTTGGGAACAGGCACTCCTGCAGACACAGTGGGGATGTCGCAGCCATCAGCAGACTGGCAGAGCCAGAAAGGAGCCAAAGCTTTTGAAAAAGCAAACCAGAATCTATCTTCTTTTTTTTTTTTTTTTTTCCCACTAATTATTTCAACTATCACCA
Organism: Athene cunicularia; assembly: GCF_003259725.1. Taxonomy (NCBI): domain Eukaryota; kingdom Metazoa; phylum Chordata; class Aves; order Strigiformes; family Strigidae; genus Athene; species Athene cunicularia. The sequence goes on from NW_020799107.1 coordinate 24,967,034, forward strand.
AATTTATCCCCATGTTCTCACTTGAACTTTAATTCTTTCAGGCCATGCATGTGACAGTAAATGACTATGGCTGGTCAGGAAACAAAAGCCTCATAGGCACCTCCGTGAAATGAGGTAAATCTGTTGGAAAAGGGAAACTGTGGGCGGTTCTGGAATGATTTTGCCTGGGACAATGTTCTTTGTCTTCAGTACAGCTGTGCCGAAGCACGGACTTGGCTTAACGTATGGGCCTTCCATGTTCTTGCACTGAGCTTTCCTTTCCGGGGCTGCACCAGCCACACAGTTGCAACCACATTTTTCTTCCTGCATAAAATCATGTGCTCAGTTTTTCACGCAACTTTTCCCTGATTTTTCTACCACAGGTTAAACTATTACGTGATGTCATGGAGATCTTAATTCCCAAAGTGGTGCCAACCATTCAGGAACTCTTTCTTCTGGGAGATACTAAGATTTGAAAATGTTTTTATGAAGAAATCCCTCCTAGAATCACATCTGATTCAGTCTATCCAACATATTTCTAGCACATCTCTCCTCTAAAGCGTAGTCTTAACTTCAGCATTTAAATTTTCACCCTTGGAAAATTATTTCAGTGCACTAATATGCTCAGCTAATTTTGGATTCCTGCTAATCAGTCTTTTTTCCAGCTATACCATACTTGCTTATGACTTAATATCAGTGAAATCAGAACTGAGGTTTTTATAGGCTGCAAAATGATTTGTAGCACTATTAGCAACAGTCAAAACCAGAAAAGTTTAGGATTTAAAAAATACATAGCAAAAGAAAAAAGTGTATGTATTTTCATAACAAGCAGAACTTTTAATATATCAGGCACCCTCAGAGCAAAAACGACAAAGCAGGGTCATGTGCATCCGCATCCACAGCAGGGAGCAGACAGATGCTGCTTTTTAAGTCTCAGCATAAGGACATCAGTGATCTGGTACTCCAAGATCACCCCTCACCTTGGGGGGGACTTTATCCAGTTTACCATATTTTACTGCTTCATTTTCTTTTATTTAAAACATTATTATCTTCCAGCTTTCTGTTTGTTGTCTTTACTTAACAGGCTCCTAAGTGGATTTTATTTGTTGTTCTAACTTACCAGTGTAGCATAATATTGAGTGTAGAGCCTGATTCACATCACTATTCTATAAGAAATAGGAAGAATTATGTTTTTTCTGTGATGACCTAAGACAGGCATTACAGTCTGTTGTGCTCTCCTAGACAGAGTCATAGCACTTGGCACCTTAGTTCCTCCCTGAAACGCGAGAGACTAGTGCATCCCAAAGCCCAGTGACTGCCCTTCTTCCCTGGGCTACCCATCTTTGGGGAGCAGAGAAGTCTACACTTGTCTGAAACCCCAATTTGTTGGGACAACCAGCTTCTACTGTAAGATATTAAAAAAATCAAATTATTGCAGTGTCAAATCTTTCCTCCCCAGGTAAGCCTGGAAGCATTTAGCTTCTTTACAGAAAGAATATGAGGGATGTTATTTCCCTGCCTGCTCCATAGTTGTGACTAATCCTTTTAACTGAAAGGCTGCATTGTTTTGTAAATTGGAAAATTATTTTTTAAATGTTTGCTTGCTGTTGAGGATTTAAATGAGATTAGGCCACACTTTGGCTAAGCAGCTCCAGTCTTAGGTCCTGGCTCTCCTTGATCATGAAAAGCTCTTTTCAGCTCCTGTCCAGTCTGAATTACAGCTGCTGCCAACTTCTGGGTATGTTCCCTAGGAGGCCTTTTCCTTATAAGCTTCTCTATTGGTGTGTTTCTCATAGAAACTAAATTGTGCAGCATTACCTCTTTCCCTGTCCTTAACCCCCTTTTATCAGGCAATTTTAGATAAAAAAACCTTCCCGGTTGGTATTCCTTTTTGCATTTACCAATCCCTGCCAGCACATGGGTCAGGTTTACAGGAAAAGAGGGATAATTTTGCATTGATGCATGGAATGGTGGGAACCACCCATGCAGGCAATGCTCATCTGGCACTCCACACCCTGGGGGGGCTCAGGGAGGGATTCCCTGCCCTCCTTCTGAAAGCCCCAAGGATGGCCCCTGAGCTGGCAGAGCTCATACAGCCACCAAGCACTTGTTGCCGGTGGCCTCACACACTCAGCACCCTCCAACCAGCCCTGAAGAGCCCAGACGCCAGCCTTGAACCTCTGAGTGCCTACTGGCATCCTGCCATCACAGTACAGCCAGCCCAGCTCCCTGTAAGTGGATTTGAACCTATGCTGAAGCTCAAGGATTCGTATTCAATCCCAGCAGCCCTGAGACACGATGCTGCCTAACCATCAACAGAGCAGTTGAACTCTTCAACAATATCAGGCTACAGATAGTTGGACTGCTACCTCTGGAGAAACTTTAAGCTAACAGAAATTAGGGTAGATAGACATCTCTGAGAAGAGGGAAGGGACTGAGTCACCAGTAGTGAAAAATAATCAATTCTCATCTACCTTCATCTAGGAATAGTGTCTGTGCCCTTATACTTTACATATGAACTGATATATAGAGGGGCACATGCTGCATTTTCTGGTTTTGTGACTCAAATACTTCTTCAGCATAAAAAAAGGAGCCAAAATTGCTCAATTTGAGGTCAATTCAAGTTAAGCAGCACCCTTATATGGTAGTACATCCATTCCTTCTTCTTTACCTTAACATGAAGTTTGGCTGCTGGAAGATATCATTTGCAAACTGGGCTCCATCTTCTCCGACAGGAAAATCTCCTGAACATGTATGTTATTAGATCTATGGCTTAACTCTTAGAGGATAAAGTTCTTCCAGCCAAGCCATTGTGAATGCTTCATGTCCAAACCTCACTGCCTCTTCTCCAGCATGTGTCTAACAGCTGCTATATAGGACAGAGCATTGCTACCAGGAAGGACTTTTTGCTCATCTCTGATGTCACTGAGGACCAGGCTCTGAAATGCCCGTGTCCTCTGAGCACTGCAAGACCAAAGCCAGCTGTCATCTAACACAGCTTGTGCTCTCACTAAAGCATACACCCATTGTCACAGCTTCTGCAAGAAGCAGGCATTTCTCCTTATGCCTTGACCTGGATTAAATATGAACTGGTCACAGCATTGTACTGCAGAGAAATGAAGTCAGTCCCAACGCAAAGAAAATGCTGCAGGACATTTGGCTATAACTGCTATTCTCTCACCAGCACTTTGCAAACTCTGTTCCCACTGATTTTTGAGAGGGTGCCCGGCACCTTACAGCTGCATGCTGAGGAGGAGATGATGTCAAGGCTCTCCTGTACCCATCCACGCCAAGCAAAGCAGAGACGAAACCCGTGCTTCTTACAAACAGGTTTATTTGCATTTTGACTGGAGCACAGATTCTAGATACAGATTTCTTCTGCACAACAGTACAAGAGCCAGTGCAAAATATGCTTTTTTTTTTATTCATGTACAAAAAAACCAAAAACCAACAAACGAAAAGACAAAAGAGTGTGGCAGTATTTACTCACAACTGGTATGCCTCAGCCTCCAATTGACCCACCTCTACTCGCCCTCACCTGTCACACCGACTTTGTGGTCAGCATCGCCTGTCTCAAACGGCTGCATTGTCAGCGAAGAGAGGTAACTCCCCTAGCCCTTTGAAAGATAAACACTCACCCCAAGCAAACTAGGACAAGCAGGCTACTTAAAGTTGGACACACTAGCTGGTCACCAATGCATCCCCCCCACAGGGAGCAGAAGAATTATGAGTGAATGTCAAAAATAAATGTACAAATCAGAAATGCACAAAAAATCAGGCACCAGCTCAACCCATTTGTTAGAGAGGCAAGGATGTTAAGATACACGTCCAGTCTGCCTTCTCATATTCACCCACAGTAGTGATGATCAAGGACAAACACTACCCACTTTGAGTACCCTGTGCTGTCAAAGAGATTATAACCTTAAGAAAATGTTTCTATTAGTAGCATAAAGTTAAATCATTTCATAACTGGAGGAGAAAGAAGCTACAGTCTGAATACAAGCATTTTTTTGAGAACAGTCAAAACCAAAAACAGAAACAGACAAAAAAAAACCTGTCCCAGTCATCCACCAGATGATTGTTAGAATTACAGCCAATGCTTAAGCAATACAACATCAAGCTACAAAAGTCATTGTATGGTTGTTCTGCTTAGGGAGTAGCTCTTACTACTTTACAAAGCGTTGAGCAATCTATTTCTCTTTTACTCTAACTAAATTTCAGAAGCTGCAATATAGAACTGCAGTGTTAGTGCAAGAATATGCTCATCTTCACCAAGGCCTGGGATTTATATTGCAGAAATTCATCAAATTTACATCACTCCAAGTGTACCATGTCCAAATCACCTAGAGACACTATTATGGACTTTTACATTTCTACCCCAAGGAATGCCTGGGTTTCAAAGCTTGATCAGCCAGAGTCTTTTCTATTGAACTGCAATTAATCAAAGCAGAGTACCAGTTAAAGCCAAAGAACACAAGTACTCAGCACATATATGTGTTGATACAGTACAGTATGTATGTGTATATATACGCATAAATATGTATATGTTACATTATAAGGAGAGTGCCATTCAGGACTTCTCAACTGTAAGAATCCTTTTACCACCTCCAAGTCTTGAAACTCCAGCCCATTAAATTTCACACCAAGACAATGAGAACTCCAAATACTTTCCAGATTGATTTGTTACTTCTGTTTTAGTCCACTAACCAAGCAGGCCCAGCTGAAATAACAGGAGCTTTAATTTTAATAACACCAGTCCTGCCACTTCAGGCAGATGGCACAAATTTCTATCACCAGATCCTTTGCCCCTTCCTTTGCCCTGCAGTTGTGTATCTATGAGTTCTCAGACCATCCCTAGAGTCATACTAACTGATCTGTATCAATTTACTCAGTTGTCAGAAAAAATGCCACAATTTATGAAGCAATTTCAAACAGCCAGTACAGATCTGAGGAGAACCCAGGTTTATATTTTGCTGTACTAGCTGGAGTCATATGGTTTTTAATTATGTAATGGTTCTGCCTTTTCATTCCCAGCAAGCCCACTTCTACTCAGAGGGGCTGTCATCATACATACAACCTAAGAGCTGGACAGTTTGGGATACCATATTATTCAATGTAATCCTAAAACCCAGACCTTATAAAGGTCTGCTATACAATTTCCACATGTAGAGCTGAAAAAAAGTCTCATTTAAATTTAAATTGAGCAGGAAGTTTCATTTGTTACTTTAAAAAAAAAAAAAAAAAAAAAAAAAAGAGCAACAACAACAAACAAGCAAGAATAAACGTAACAGGCACTTAAGAGCAAAGCAAATGCAAAAGTTTTTTTGAATATTTAGATGAGGGGGAGCTACTCGTCTCCCTTGCCTTTAGTCTATCTAGAATTTAGACATCTAGTCCAGACTAATAATTTTTGCTTCCTCCAGTCAAGGAAACAGCCTTCGTTCTGGAGGCTTAATCCTCAAACAGGGCAAATGAGTCTCTCCAGGGATGGCAGACCCTCTGTAACCACAGGGAGCCTAAGATTTACCTGCCACTTCGGCGAGACAAGTCTGTCTTTCTCACTCCTCACATAAATCCCTACCATAAATCCTGAAGGCTTTTGCTTGGTTCCTGCATGGACAAATTCATCAACCTCAACAGGGCAAGGATTTGCTTTTATATTTTTGGAAGGCGGAGTGGAGAGTTCATCAGGCAGTCCAATCTCACACCAATGTTGCTCTGACCACTTGTCCTAGTTGCTCAGCCACAATGGTTCATGGCCAGTTTGCCCACATACAAGAACTGGTTGGTTACACAGCATCATGCAACAAGGGCAAAGTGTGCAACATTTCCTAACACCCAGAGATGCATCCCAGTCTACACCTTCCTCAAGGGAGGCAGTAGAGGGGGAGGTGATGATCTCCCTCTGTTGAGCAGAGATAGGACAAGAGGGAATGGAATGAAGCTGCATCAGGGAAAGTTCAGGCTGGATTTCTTCACCAAGAGGACAGCTGGTCACTGGAACAGGCTCCCCAGGGAAGTGGTCACAGCATCAAGCCTGTCTGTCAAGAGTTTAAGGAATGTCTGGACAATGCTCTTAATCATATGGTTTAGTTTTAGGTGGTCCTGCAAGGAGTTGGACTCCATGATCTTGAGACATTCTATGATTTTAAGTTGAAGTAACTTGACATTCTCCTAGACATCAAACTAGCTGTGCTGTGTCTTCATGGGCGTGTATGTTACTTGACCACAATTCCTCCAAATTTCTGCTGGGACTACAGAGGTTCAACAAGGACTAGAACTACTCTGTTAAGTAAGCACAGGCCTTACACACATATTGAAGTCATACAGCTTTACGAACAAGCTAACATAGATACAACAGTAGAGCACACCCAATAGGACAATATTTATAATCTATGCAATTGTTTACTCTGGCATACCTCCTTACAGCATGAAAAGGAGAAGATAGAGTATCAAATTCATCCTCATATGCATTTTTTTATTTTTGAAAATCTAAATATAACAAGGCCGTAATGGAGAGTTATTTTGTTCAAAATTAATCAAGCAAGTGCATATGATTCCTTACGACCAAGATTCGTCTTTTAACTAATCAAGAACAAGTTATATTTTTTTAAAATAAGCAAACAGATCTTAGTCTGTAAGTCTGGGAGCAAAGTTACCTCTATCCTTTCTTCACGCTGCTGTGTTTCAGTATTGCTGTCCCCTGAATTACAGGGCTGTCACATGTAAGTGGATGCAGTACAGGCTACACTCCTGGCAACTCCGAGGTCTTATTTAAACCCTTCTCACCAGGTCAGATTCACCACTCCAAGCTGCACACCAACAACAGCCATGCCAATACACTGGGCCAGTATTATAAAAGAGGATGAAAAAGCACAGTCAATGTACATCTTCCAAAGCACTTTCCACAAAATAAACCAACAGGAGCGTGTTGGTCCCACCTACTCACAAAAAACAGCTGGAGTTGATTCCCTGATTTGGAAGGCAGCTGTAACTGTGTGGCCACCACCTGTATGCCTCAGTGCTCAGGGCCTCCCCAGCTGTCCCGCTCCCTGTGCGCAGCCATACAGAGCAGAGGACACAGGCACCGAGGCAGGGTCAAGCTTGCCATGGTTTCACCTTCCTTTCAAGAAGACAGCATTTCCCATCCTTCACAAGTCATTTCTTCCCCTAAAGCTCACCCTGTGTGTCAGGAGACAACCTTGTCCCCTACATAACCTGGTCTCCAACCAAGAAGCCTCAAAATCCTTCACTTCAGGGGGGAGGAATCACTGTGTCCCAAAGCCTGGGCATCCTTTTTGGTGAAACACTACAATTCATGGACATCCAGGACAGTCAGTTGAGCAAGATCATGCCCAAGTAGGCACTGTTACTCAATTAGCTGAGTTGGCTGAAGGTTTTCCCATTGTAACATGATTTTTCTATTCTAGTATTATTTTTGGTGTAAAGAAAAAAAATCGGTGGGGATGGGTGGGTTTTTTTGCGCAAAACGATGCTTTTAATGAAAAAAAGGTTGCTTTTCTCAATATTTTGCTGTTTATTTCTGTTGGGAAAGCTTGAAACACATCGTTTTTGTCAGAAAAATATCAGTCCGTGTCTGCCTGAATTCCTCCAGTGTCAGCTGGGAGCTGTAATTCACGGGCTCCATGTCCCCCTCTTTCCCAGAAGGCTGGGTTCCTGGGCACCCTTCCAGCCTTCATGACGCATTCCCCCTTTGACTAACCCACGGTAAGAGCATCATGGGATCTGTAACCCAGCCAAAGAGATCAGCCCCAAGGGAGACATGGCGCACAAGGCACTTGAATGGTAATTTCTGAGGTCTGCAACAGTAGCTCAAACTGATGCTGCTTTAAGGGCCAAATGGATTTAATTAAATGTTTCCATTTCAAAAGGCTAGAACATTTTATTCAGCATTTTCCAGCTGACAATTTCTCATTTTTTTGAAAAATTTCCATTCCAGGAAAATTTTCTGTATTTCAGCTTTCCATCTCAATTCAGGATGAAATTTAATGTTCAAGTATCAGAATTTGATGCTATGTAGACATTTGGTTTGGGAAACACGTATTAATTAGCTGCCAAAATTGAAATTACTCCATCCATGCAAGAAGGGTGTGATCCAGTTTGCCTTTGACATCAGTGGAAGCCACTTTTTCAGCTTAGTGGAGCCTGGATGTCATCCCAAAACATCAAGGGAGGGTGGAGTTGACCATAGTTGCAGATATTGGAAACAGGAGTCAAGAGTGAAATAGCAAGAATATAAGAAGCACCAACTAAGATGATCTGTTACCTGGACTCAATCAAAAGCTTCACTTTGGTGAGTAACAGAAGGAAAAAACATTAGGATTGTAAAACCTAATCCCAGTTACAGTAAAGATAGAAGTTAATCAACGCTTTGTAGAGTAGAATAAATCCATAGTACGAATTAGTCATGAGTTCTATAACTTTCAACATTCAAAACATTTCCTCAGAAAACCTTCACATACTCCATTCAGAGAGACTACTCTAAAGCTAAAAATATAATACGGTACTGAACTGTTTGCCTCAGGTTGTCTGTCCTCCCCTGAACCCTGAAAAACTGTTCTGTTGGATGGGTATTACAGAAGCTCTGTCAGGAGGGCCCAAGGTCTCTGGGCTCTGAGCATGTCTACAGGTGAAGAACAGCTAGGAGCGGGCTTCCAGGGTTGACACTCTGGGTGAGGACTGAGCACCAAATCCATCCTCTGCATTGCCCAATCTGGTTTTGGATGTAGCCCCAGGTCTTCCACCTCAAAAAGAGGACCCTCAGGGAGCCTATGTCCATCAGCAACAGGGTGTGTGTTGAAAGCAAGAGAGCACTCAGAACAGTAAATAAATCAATTCACCCAACCATGAGGGGTCTAGAAAATTGGGTTTTGTTTATCTTTCATTTCCCTTTAGTACAAGGCAGATGTTTCTAAGTAATGAGCAGAAACCTCAGCAATTTTTAAGACTGAAGAGGAAGGGAGGGAGGAAGAAACATGTACAAGCTTTGAGGATGTTCTCAGCTCCAGCTTCAAAAAAACAAAAACAAAACCACACACCACCAAAAAATGTGTATCTGTAAAAGCAAATTTTTCCTTAAGCTGTTTGGTAATTCTTAGTTCACAGGAGCATTTTATCCGAGGGTTCTTCATGTTTCCAGTCTAGGTTGTAGCAATCTCAGTGAGGCACTAAATTTTAGGCTGTTAAAGTCTTTCTATGCAGCATGGTCATTTTAAAATGATGTGGTAGCCATCATTGCTTTCAGCTGTAACAAAGAAATGCAAAGCATTTTTTCATTGCTTTTACAAGACAGCACAGATACAGAACTCTATAGATTTTCTTCTTAGGTAGTTTGCACTACTTTGTACTCTTTTCCACAACCCACTTATGAAAACCAAAGTTGAACATTTTAGGTCAAAGCATTTACATAAAAAACCACAACATACTAACTGTCATCTTTTATCATTTTACTAGGTCTTCTGCTCATTTATGTCAGTGGTATCAATGGATTTATGAAAGTTTTATAACAGTGTAACAGAGAAAAACATAGATCAATCAGTCTACCATAGTGTAAGCTGATGCAACATCTTGACTTGCACTAAATTAGATCACTTATCTTTTCAGGATAACAGCACCCAATTTATGATAATGTTTAGTGCATTTGAAAAGAGAAATTATCTTTAGAGCCACAGATAATAACAGTAGCAATACATACCTTTTAATGTGCTGATAACAAAACAAGATTCATCTTGGAAATTTTGCACCATCTGAAGGGCAGAAGGAAAAAAAACAACACAAATATTTTAAGCAATTAAATTCGAGTTTCATTCAGTGCAACTACAGAGGAGAGGTATCAAACAACATTTGGTGTCTAGTCCAACAAAGTCCTGAGTAACTCTGCCCATAAGATTATTAAAGTACATGACTGATTACGGCCCTTGCAGCTGCTAATGTACTTAAGAGAAGCTCATACTAAGGCAATTGCCTATAACTGGTCTAGCTTCTTCAGCATTTTACCATCCTCTTTGCAGCTCTTGATCCTGCAAGTTCTTACACTGCTCCAATTAGTCTATTAAAGACCATGCTTTTAATTACCTTCAGTGAAGCTACAATAGTTTAGACTGGATGAAGACAGTCCCTCTCCTAAAAATCTAACAATGGTAATACACATTCAGCTGAACGATGAAGCTCAGTTGAGCTTACATTGGTATCTGAAAAAATATCTAGAGAAACGGACTCCTCACTGAATAAAGGAATATTGCTACTGAAAAGCCATCTCAGCAGCGTCCACCCAGTTATTTTGACATTACTACAGATGCTGTGCTTACAGTAATCATTTACCTGTTTGTATTTTGTCAATGCACAGGAATCTTAATGAAACTGCTATGAGAGGCAAGGCAGACCTTACAAGATTAGTATCTAAAGCTATTTGAGTTATTCATGAGAAACAAGATTGTCAGAACACGTGCAGGTTCTAGTGAGGTCCCTAACTAAAGGGGTGAGTTAAGAGATTCAGCTCCCTTCAGATCCAATCTGAAATGCTCATTTAAGCTTCACCCTTAGTCAGTGCTTTTCCCCCACCTTAGAGTAGCTGTGTGGGACACAGGAGGTGAATTACCTTCAGGAAGTGTCTCATTCAGTTGAAGCAGATGCTGAACACCTAACTTCAGAGGGGAGGTGACCAGAACCTCTCTGATCAGCTCAGAAAATGCAGCTTTAATCAAAAGCTTTTTCATAGCTATTGAATATCATTCAAGTAGAATACTTTCTAGCTGCAAATTCTCACACCAAATATCCTTTTCAACTTAGACTAATCTCCCTATTCCCTTTTGCGTTTAGCATTCACCCCCTGCTCCCACAAATCAAACTTCACTGGCCAGTCTGTGTGTCTGTGCCTAATGATGCATGAAGTACATTCATAGAGTTCCTCACTCTTGCCACTAGTACTAGAACAAGAAAAAAATATTTAAAAAAGCAATAGAAGTTGTTAATAATTGACTTAAATAAATACTTAAAACCTTATACTCAAGCTGGTTCAAGGCAATTCCCCTACCAAGAGTTGCCTCCGAGCACTTTATATCCATAAAGCATCATAGTTTCAGATTTAATCAGGCTGAAATAGCAAGGAGACTTTAGGAATAAGCATTACAGCCTTCAATTTAGGCTCCAGTTGAGACCTATGCTCTGCTTCATTTGTTTTAACAATGTTTCTTACAAATGAAGCTCCTTAAGTGATTCTGGTGCATGAATGAGTAAGTAATTTAGTGGGGGGAAAGAGAAAGAAGGGCAACTCACTATTAACCTGCAAGTTAATGGAATGGACTAAATTAAGCCATCATATAATGGGACACAAAGAGCTGGCAGAGGCCCATTAAATTATAGTGCACACTTACCCAGCACTGACTCTGACCCAGTGGCTGAATCACTGGCCAAGATGTAAGACTAATCGCCCTATGTATTTTTCAAACTTGCCTTCTTTAGGAAACTTTCTTATTTAATTTTAAATGTTCTCAATTTAGATCCTCACTTTAAAAATTAAGTAGCCAACAGGAGAAGGAAACGACTGATTTTGTTGTGTTTTGTTTAAAACAAAAACTCTTTTACAAAGCAAAGATCTTAAAACCACACCACAAGCAATGGTATGCATGAATGATTTGCATTAACTATTTACTTTAACTTTGTTGTGATTAGTAGCCTTGCAAACCTTCCTTGAAGATTCATTCCATAATTTAAAAGGTCATTTTAACTTTAAAAGGTCATTTTAACTCCAACAAGTTAGACAACTGTTAGAGCTCTGAGAGTCTGCATTAACCCCTTACCTCATTGCTCACTAATACATGGATCCCTGTGGGTCCCTGACGATAGATTCGATTTATCTGCTGTGGAGATATGCTGTACAAGTTCGCAATCTTCTCAATTAATTCCAGTGTGGTCAATTCCTCCAAGAAGATTGCATGATATACTGCAACAAGTTGGAAGTAATTACAGAATTACAGCATAATTATAGAACAGCAATTACAGGTAACACAAAGATGCTCAATATCAACAACCAAACGGGCTTAAGATCAAGGTTCGAATCTTGACAGTAGCTAAACAAGCTTAGTACCTTTAAAGCAGCCCCCAAATATCCAGCTTGATGATTGGTAGAAAAATACCCAGTATTAGGATGCAGCAGGTAAATAAAGCACACCTCACTTCTGCTCAGAGGAAAAGACAGGGACTAATGTATCATGGGGCACTTAAAAAACCCTCTCAAAGACGTTAATATTTTTGGATAATCTACTTTTATTGATTTTGACATTTTAAAGTAGGTCCTATTAAATAGTAACACACCTGATATTATGTTACACAAAAGTAACTTTTTATTAGATGTTATCCCACTGATCCCACAGGTAAAGACTACAATGTATCAAATAACCCTAGATGACAGCAATATTTTTAAAATTCGATACAAAGGGTAGGAAAAAAAAAAAAAAAAGGTAGAAAAGCTGTGCCTTGTTAAAGCTATGTGCAAGGACTAAGGACAATCACTACTCTCATTTGATCACATGTTATGTCATGAGGGATTGCTAAGAGCAGTGAGTCCCCAAAGCTTTGAACTTCCAAGAATTAGAACCTCACTTTAAGACATACGAACCTTCCATTTCCCAGAATATATTTAAAACAAGACATAATCTAAAGCACACTATGGATGGTAGTTCTTAATGCTGTGGTCCCTATTAAGAACTGAACAGAGATTTTGCTGTGGCATTCTGCAGACAGATTGTAAATCGGGTCTCTTCCCCAGGCAGATGGTACCAGTTGAAAGCTGTAGCCCTGAAACTAATCAAAGTGGCAGAACTGGGATAAACAGGACCTCTTTAAACATTCAGGACACCAAGGTGTCTCATGCAGGAGCTCAGGCAGAAAGCCACATTCTCACCAGGTAAGTGTTTAACACAACCCATGCATAAACACTTACCACAAAGACTGCAATCTCCATTTTCTCGTTTTTGGTGGAGATGGGACCTGTTTTGCTCCGGTTCTTGACAGACATAAATTGTCATCTTGGGCCTTACATTTCTATGGATTATTAAAAAAGTAGTCAATTATTTAGTAGATCTAAAATTGTTCTAGTCAGCTATCAAATAATGAGAGATGGAATAATTCAGGCTGTGCATAAATAACCAGCTAAGGGATAGTCTTGATGCAGATGACTAGATGTCTTAGGAAGTCTAGTAAGAGCCCCCTAGGAGATGGTGGTACAGTGCAGAGCACCTTAATCTCTCCAGGATCGGATAAGAATAAACAGTTTATAGCACTTGCCAAGCAGCTCATCATACCTGCCTTTACTGATGTGAATCCTGCTTTGTTGTAGAATTTGTGATGTTATTGCAATAAGTAAGTTTAAGTCATTTGAGGCTCCAGGGGGTTGGTTGGATTGCTTGTTAGCTGTGATGCAGATGAAATACAGGGTATTGTAGGCTGTGTCTCATACGGAGTGGATGAAAAATATCAGCTGGTAGCAAATAACCCACTGGAGAACCATATTTTGCTGCTATATTTTGGCAACATTTTTGAGCTGTGCTTGGATTTGATTATCATCTTGATCACCAGCCCCTGAGATGACCTCTCTGAAGTGTTAAAAGTAAGTCTAAATGCTACAGGTCTAGGATTAACTTCTAAATTAACACTGAAATAACCAAGGAATGCTGCCATAACAAAAAAATAGGAAGGAAGTAGTACAAACCTTCCTTTGATTGCATTAAAGAGCCGAATTCCATCAGCAGGCCCACAGATTTGAACAAAATCTTCTTTGGACATCTTCAGTAAGTCAGCACCTACATATTTCAAATTGATTTTTTTTCAGAAGTTAAGCAAATCTTAGCTTCCAAATTGTGTGTATAGGCAGCAACAGGGAAGGGCAGGGGGAGAGAATCCACAAAGCTAAATCAGGCAGATTTGCCTAGAGAAGTTGCAAATTCAGAGGGGGGTACACTGCAAATCAATCACTGTGAAACAGAACTAAAAGCTGCAAAAGAGCAGTGCTGCACTGGAAGATATTCTAGCCAACTCACAGTTTAAACTAGATATGTAACATTGGCCACTAAATGGCCCGATTTTCTCTTGACTGCCATGTTCACCAGGTTATTTAATCGTGTTGCAAGTCAAGGTTTCAATATCTTTAACAATTCCCCCTTCCAGCATCTTATTGCTGTGTACAACTACCTAATGGGAGGGCACAGTGAAGATGGAGCTGCAGGTGGAGTCAGACTCTTCTCAAAGGTGTACAGGGACAGGATGAGAAGCAACAGACAGAAGACGGAAGATGGGAAACACTGATTAGATATAAGGAAATACTTTTTCACTGTGTGAGTAGTCAAGTGTTTCAAGAGATTGCTTAGAGAGACTGTGGAATTTCCAACCTTGGAGATACCCAAACAGAACTGTACAAGGCCCTGAACTTACTTCAAGCAGGGGGCTGCACCTAGTGAACTCAATAAGTCCCTTCCATCTCAACTTGCTCTTCTGTCTTTACTTATTCTGTACTTCTACAAACTGTTTTGGCAAATGCTAACTAACCTAAGAACAAAAGAACAACCGCACTGTATCAGAGAAATGATCCCATCAACAGTCGCCAGCAGCAGATGCTATTGATATGAAGCATGAGCTGCACTTATGAAAGAGAATAAAAACAAAATAATTGGACTGTTCAAACTCACCCGAAAAACTTGAGAAGAGTCTACAGAATGGAGAGAACCTATTACGATGAAGCCACTGCTGGGCATCTTGAATAGAAGCAGAAGGAAGGAGATGCTACATTGCAAAAAGAATAAGAAGGTCTTGAAATGAACTGTTCACCAGTGTCCTAAAAAAGAAAAGCACCACATTAACATGATCTCATGTACTTACATCGTTGCTGGGAGGCAGGAGCTCCACTTGGTGGGTTGGAGAACTGTTGCTAAAAAAAAAATTATGTAAAGTTGGAAGAAAAAAAACACCATTATTTTAAAATTTACACTGCAGTGTCCATCCTCTTCCCCCTCCTCCATATGAGTCAACTGTCAGAAGTTACAAGCCAACTTGGCTTTTTTTCTCTATCAGAATCATAAAAAGGTGTCCAAAATCTGGACCAAGGAAAAAAAAAAAACAAACCTCTACTTGAGCTTTTTGTTAGTCAGTTGAGGTCCCACTCAACACTGAAAGAAACTGAGGTTTACTGACCTCATTCAAACTTTTCCATAGGGGTGACTTGCTAATTTGACACCATCTAAGCAAAGAAGTTGTGACCTACAGGGTGGCTGAACTCAAAATTTCTATGAGCCAGAAATCCCCTAACTAAATCCACTGTCTAATAATGTTTCCTCACAAAAATTATAATTCAACCCTGGTATTACCTTAAACATAGTAAACTGCAATTTAACTATATTACACTAAACCATGCTTCTACTAAGCCCTCCTAACATAGACAGGACTTCAACACATCAATGATTTTTCCCAAAGGGTTAATAATCTACCACTGGAAGAAAATGCTCAACAGATCTCTCTACTAACACCAATTTTTGTCGTTTCAGTATTTGTCCTTATTCATAGGTTGAGCTCGTTCATTGAAAGTTTGATTAAAACATTGATTAATAAGCTCTGTGGGAAGGCAACAAGGCTGCAGAGTCCTAGAGGAAGAAAGCAAAGGCCTATGCCAAATTCCTAGGGGAAAGTATGTTGCAGGGAGGACTGAGAAGTACTGAGGGACCCCGCTGTATATTTCTGTCATCAGCTATCTTCTTGGGTGTTTCAAGACCACTAAAACTGTTTCCTTATGACGGCTATATTAATGGATTAAACATGCCTCCTGTTAGTCCTTTGTTCTGGGAAGGCTTCTCAAAAGCCAGGCTGTTTCGCCCCAGACAGGATTTCTTTACATCCCGTTCACCTAGGAATTCATCACCCCAAGCTACCTCAAGACTTTCTGTCTTGAGAAGGAAGAAATACCAACTCTGAAGAGGTGCTGAAGTCTGAAAGCCTCCAACACTCTTGCCAGAAGATACTGGGAACTGCTGATACAGGGAATGGTGTGTTCTCTGACCCCCACAGAGAGTAAGAGAGGAAATCCAGGACAGGAATTGCCCTGGTGATCCTCTGATGCTCACCTCCCAGGCACCGCCCAAGCAGTGGACATACAAACAGCACCCTGCACTACAGGGCGTTCCTGGATGGAAGATCTTAAAAGGCTTTGTGTGGGAAATATTTTTCCCTTTCTAGGAAGTTCTTGACCTCTTCTTCCAGGGTATGAAATACATGGGACACACAAACCACATGCACACAAAGGCTACCATGTCAACAGGAAAGATAAAGCATTTATTTGTTACATACCCATCTCCAAGGTTGAAGCTGTTGGGAGAACTGTTGTAGCTTGGAGATGGAGCATTGTTCATTTGATAAGGCACATCTGGCCAGGGAGAGCACTGTTGGAAGAAAGGCAGTGGGGATACTTTCATAAGGATGGAAATAAAGGATTCGATTCTCCTCTCATACCACATTCATGCTGTTGCCACGCCACTAACTTCAGCTCATCGCTCCTGCTGGGAGGAGGAGACGGGCCATGGATTTTCTACACTGCTCTCCAAGTGGGCTGTCAGGGGGCCAGATTGATTCCAGTTGTGCATTCCACATTTCTCCCATTTCACAAAGCCTGTCCCCAAATAACACTGGGCCAAAGTGTGCACAGCTGTAAGTCAGAGCAACGCCAGTAAGTCAACTCAGACTGAAGGCAGCAACGATACAGAAATACCCCTGGTCTCAATTATAAATCCCTAATTAAATCCAGGCAAGATTGACAAATACACTCCAGTGGCACTGCTTCAGGTTTATACCAGTGAAAGATCAGAATTTGAACCAGCCTGCTAAAACCTCTGGCTATTAGTTGAAGAGCTTGAGTTATAAATGGGTTTTACATGGAGAAAATTTAAGATACAGACAGACACAAAGCTACGAAAGCCTTCACAATGTAGGTCAAACTTCATATTCCATTACAGTAGTGTAAAACCAGAGTAACTCAACTAGAATCGGTGACTTTGTTCTGAATTTAAGCCACTGTAATCAGAAGGAGGAATCTAGCCCTGTGGAATCCCCTGCCATCAAGAGCTCAAGAAAATGCTCTGTAGTATCCTTGTTTGCAATGATAAAAGACAACAAGGGTAGCTTTGGAGTTTTATCATCTCCACAAATACTAGCAAATATTTTATCATCTCCACAAGCACTAGCAAATATTTAGCTCTTTGGCAACCCATATTTCCCCATGCAACATGTCAAAGTGCATCAAGGCTCATAGGGAGAGTTTGGGATCTGTCAACTCAGTAGAATTAGGTCTCTGTACACAAGAGCCTTGTTAACAACCACCACGCTGAATTAGAAAACATGCTGGTCGCTCCTGGCAACATGAGGAAAATTGAGTGGGAGGGACTGGATCTCACAAACAGGAAGTTTACTAAAATTAAGAAAAAAACCCTCATTTTTTAGAAGTCCAGAAAGCCACTTCAAAAAAACAAGAACTAAATCAAACAGGACATTCCCATAGGGAGATTAAACCACCGTCTTGAGTCCTGTTGCTTAGTAATTCTGTAGCCTTTGGTAACCTTATATATACACATCTCAGTAATGGCAAGGAAGGTAGAAACACATGCATCTCTACACCAAATGCATCAGAATACAAGACATTCAAGATATTCCTAGAGTACAAGCAACAATCTTCTGAGATCTTGTATGTAATAGTATCTTCACAGGAAAACAAATTAATAATTTAATCAGACAGCCTATTCATCTGCATCTCCAATATGAGAAAAAAATTGTTTTTCTGAAGAAAATATCTTATACAACTGGCATCTAAGTGCCATGACAAGTGCCCAGGAGAAAGCAGAAGACAGAAAAAACAATTCTTTAAAGCTAGGCTGTTAAGGATTGTTTTATACCCTGAAACATAAGAAACTTTGGCATCTTTTATAAACTTCAACAGTGAGAGACATTTTACAATTTCACTCCATTTTCAATTTCAATCAGATCTGAGCATATATGTCTCAACAAGGCAATCTCCAGGGATCAGTTAAATTGCATTTTCTCTCAAATCTATCTCCTAACATGCTGAAGTAGTATGACATGTCTAAAACACTTTACCTCTGTGAGAATAGTTGTCTCATAGGAAGGCTGATACTTCTCCTTCTCTTGGGTGGTCTTCTTCTCCATTTTTTCCCTGTCAGTCTTCTGTTTTCTGTCTGCTCCTTTAGGCTATAAGCACAAGCACAAGCTTTCCCTTATGCCAAGCATTACAAGTCTGGAGACAGAGGCCAACAGATTTTTTTCTAATCTGTTCACAAAAGTCTCCTTAAGATTTATGGGAACTCTACATATGGAACAAGATGAGATCTGCATTTTCTAGAGAAAAAAAAATAGTTAAGCATCTCTACTGTTTCTGTAGCATCCTCCATTAATGCCTATTGCAGTTCCAAAATAAGCTGACCACAGTCCTGAGATTTGCTATCAACTATTTCAGACCATGAGTCCCACGAGTTATGCACCTCAACCAGTATTTGTAACATCTCTCCAGGAACAGAGAAGACACTGCTCACAGGAGCAAAGCTGGAGCAGCAGATCCTTTGAGAAAACAGGCCTACAAAAAGCTTCTTCTTAAGTGGCTACAGGTCTGCCGTGCCCAGATAAGGAGCTTCAGAGATGCTTTTCTCTCTGAATCCTTCTCTCCCCCAGGTAGCACGGAGAAGGAATCTGCTGCAACAAGCAAAAGGCATTAAAAATTAAAATCTCCAAGATACACTCTCATTGTTCATGAAGGATTGAATCAAAGAAACTGGAGATGCTGTAGTATCTTCATTGCATAGGAGCATCAGAACAGAGTGAATACCCTAAATAACCCTGGTTTTGTATAGTGTTCAAGACACAATGGACTAGCCTAAGTCTTGGTGCAGCCCTTGGGTCATTTGAATTTAACTAGAATTGCTGTGCAGTTCAGTGTTTATGTCACTTTGTGTGCAAGAGCCCTGTTTAAGATCTTAAGCATACCCAGTTAGAAGTCTGTTCTTTTACTCCACTGTTTACACCACTCCTAAACAATTTAAAAACTGAGCATGTTCCTGTGTCTTAAATCTAGTTAATGACAAAGCCAAAACTACCTCATACCTTGAACACTTTGATCTGGCAGCTTGCAGAATGCAAGTGTTCTGTATATTCCCCGTTTTCATTCTGCTTAAAGGTGTCGATTTGCACCCGGAAGGGTACCCCTTTCTCTCCTCCATGCTTCCGTGGAGTAAATTCTGTACTGATGCAATGTACCTGGTAAAACAAAAGCTGTGCTCATCTCTGGAGACAGTTGGCAGCTTTGAAAATCTGAATTTCAGATTTTGCCTGAGCATTAATTTTGGCTTCTCCTGAGAAACTCAGGCAGAAGAGTTAATATGTTTTCTTTTCTGTTCATCAGGACAAAACAATTAGAACAAGCATCCCAGAAAGAAACAGAGCATCAGGAAAAGCATCCTTTGACTTAAGTAAATCCCACATACAGATTAAAAAACAGATAGTTGGCATTTCAGACAAGAAATACTCATGAAATGGAAATACAAGAAAAACTAACAGGTTGTGAACAGTTTCCTCCAGACAAAACCCATGCTTAGAAAACAACACCATTTTTTTTAAAAAAAAGAAAATCCTAGCTATAGCAGGTAGTACTCCAAAGCTAGCAAGTAGCCAGCAAGTTGGTTTAGCGAGTATCCTACAAATTCATTATATGTGATTGTCACTTGAGTTTGTATATTGTCATTAGCATCTTTCTCTCTTTGCATCCTGGCTGCCATAGCTCTCCAGACCTTTATAAGATATCTCACCATTGTATTTATCACAGAAATATCACTTCTCTCACCTGAATGAATGCTGAGGCTCTCTTTGATGGATCCCACAGAAATTCAACAGTGTTCAACTGGGTTGGGCTTGCTCTGGGATCCAAGATACCAACTGACAGCGGAATATCTGTAGAAGAAAACCCCTAAAATTTTAAAAATATTAAATTGAAGAAGAGAAAGCATTTCCATACAATTACAAGATGCATGTGAAAAGCGAAGCCACCAATGATATATCTATTTGGGACCTACAGTGCTAGATCTCCTTCCCACCCAAAGACATACAGGATTCCTAAGAGAGCAGGCGATAAAAAAACCTCAACACACATGCAAACACTCCATACATCATTCAGCATCTTGTTTCCAAACACTGCACAGGAACCATAATGAAATAGTCTCACCTATATCAAGAATGCGGTCCCCAGGCCGACTCCACCTCCAGCCCTCGAGCTGCTGATGCTCTGTGTACTGCAGGCGTCGATCATGGAAAACTACACGAATTATGCTCTGTTAAAGAAAAGACAGCAAGATAAACAACGTGATCCAAAGGCCCTTCTCTTGATATGACTTTGGTTTTCCAGTGTAGAACAAAAAGCTGATCTGTTACATTTGTCACCCCCATTCATGAGGAGAGTAGAGGGTCCACCTAAGAGACCCATCACCATGTTTATCAAATTCCTAAGGGGCCTCAGAGTGAAAGAGCAACACACTTTCCCCTTCACAGAGCACGTTTACACTGCATACTGCAGCCCTGTACAGCTTTCTGGGATTAGGTCTGGAAGCATTATAGCAATGTCCACCTAATCTTTGGTGTCACACCATGTAAACATCACTATACTGCCTCCACACCCAAAATGGCTCACCTGGGGGAAATACTTAATGTGTCTGTACCATGCCCCAAGCCCAGTATATCCCACTCTGATTAGCAAACATGAAAGCCAGCTCACCCTTCCCTGCACCGGTGGAGCTGACAAGCCCAGACACCTTGTCAGTGGGAATTAAATTTGATTCCAGCCATTAACAGCCAGTCATTGGATTTGCCCCAGTGTAGTTAAACAAGTGTGAAATAGGAAAGCTTCTGTAACAGGAGACTTTTCATCTCTGGCCTGCAATGGCACAGCCATGTCAATAACTGGACAAAAAAGGCTGGAATAAAGGCAATCCCCAGGGCAGACAAGTCCAAAGTACTCTTAACTAATATATCGTTTTGTATATTCAGTGCTACAGTTGGATGAGTTAATGACCCCTTACATCCCAGTTTCTCAAGTCCGTGCTCCTGCTGGGGACTTTCATATCAAATGAGTGAGCAATTTTTGCCAATCAACCTGAGAAAAGCCCAAATCAAACCCTAGCTCCAAGAAGTAAGCCAGCCACAGTGGGAACGCCTGCAAAATTGGAATCCCAATCCACATGCTTCCTGAAATGGGCCAAAAGACAAATAGAAAACTGCCTAAACTCAGACAACATCTGAAATCCAGATTGGAATCCAAATTTTGCAACTAGCCCCACGTCGCAAAAGAAATCCTGAGGCAGAACGGCCAAGAACTGGGCAGAGGAAGGCTTGAAGGCTGGATCCAGAAACAAGATCTGGACCAAAGGTTTTGAATTTGAACTATTTTGGGAGGGGCGAAACAAACAAACAAAAAATAATCCCCCAAACCAAACAATCAAGTTCTATATGTTCATAATTATGCCCATTACCAAAGTAAACTGGAACTATGCAGAATCTGCATGGCAGAACAATGTAAACACCGGGGTCCTCCGTCTGACATGTAACAACCCAGGCGTGTTGCTGGGGTTAAGAAGGGAGGCAAGTCTGCCTCTCAGCAGTTTTGACCAGGTTCACCTCTGAACTTTGGGATTCCCCAAACCTAATATTCACAGTGAAACTCTGGGGTCTTGATCACAAGCAGAATAAAGTTTCCCCTAAAGCCCTGTAAAGCCAAGCTGCATAGTCCCATGAAACTAGTACTCAACAACTCCATCAGCCTTGCTCCCATTAAAAGCAACAGTAAACTATTTTCCATTGTCTCAGTGTGAGCAAGGTCAGGCCCTTCATTAGAGGCTGTATGTAGTAGCAGGAAGAAAAGAAATCTATATTTCTCCTTACCTTTACATATTTTGTGTTTAAATCTTGAAACTCTCCCAATTTCCTATTCTCAAGTAGACGGATTTCATAAGACTGACCTAGAGTTTAAGGAAACATTTCCAAGGTGTTTAATATGTTGTAGCAATGAGAGAGTCATGCTGGCATTAACGTGGCTAATAAAAGCATACGTTTGATCAGGGAAAGTTCATTTTTGGTAACATAATGCATTTGCCCCAGTAATCGAGTAGGCACTAAAGCACAGCAGAAATCTGAGGGGAAGGTTTGTCTTTTGGCAACTAAAAGCTCTCAATTAGGGCATCGATAGTCTGTTTCCCAAGGCTGATACAGATTTTGGTCACCCTTCAGAAAGTCACCAAGGTGTTTGAAGCAGTTGTACCCCCTGTGTCACGTAGCTGTAACAGCACTGCCTTTGCCTGTCCCTTCTGCTGAAGTTGTGTGAAGAGATGCTGGAAGGACAGGTCTAGGCACTATTCTGCAGAGGATAGTAACTTGGGCAAAATCTCGCCTTCTTCAGAGAGCAGTCAGCCCTGTAAGGTGTTTCGGTGAACCAGAAATACAAGATTTGTTCCATAAAACCTTGAATGTGGCTGCCCAGGGCATAAATATTCCATCAGACATGCATGTGGAAGCAGCAATAGGTACTACAGCATGTGCAAGGACCAATTCCAGGAAGGGAATTCGTACTCCAGCACCCCACTGCCCTCAGCGTAAGGAATTTAGCCAGTTCAGTAGAATTTAGCTAAGTGGTTTAAGAAATAACATCTCCCTCCAAGGCTGACAGCAGACAAAGGAGACTGGTGTCTCAATATCTTATGCACAAATGGCTAAGACAGCACAAAAGTTCATTGTACAGGACCAACTCCTCACAATAAACCCACAGCCAATGCAGAGGCAGGACAGTATCATGTGGATTAATGGAGCATATGTATACCTTATAGCTAGTTTTTCTTGTTCATCTTGCTATCCCTCCCTTTTACTGAAAAATGTACAGGGTATGACAAGGTAGGCACCAAGGAGGAGATCAGTTTGGGTTTTCTGGCTCAACCAGTACCTCTGCAAAACTGGCCCTGCAGAAAACTGCAAAGCAAATATATCTCCCTCTAGGCAGTTGCTACCAGCAGAGACAAAGACTGCTACATTTCTAGAGCTACGTCTAGAAATAGAAGACTTATGACAGCAATGTGTCAGAAAGGCACCGTGTTTCAGGCAGATTCCCTTTTGGGAATCCCAGATCTTATAACTGCCCATGTGAGTACAGACCATATCATTCAATCGCAGGGATCGTTGTGCTTATTCAGCTGGCTGGCAAAAAAAAAAAAAAAAAAAAAAAAAAAGAAAAAATATACAAGTGAAGCTGTACTGAAGCTCCAAATGTTTGCACAACACTCCTACTGATGTCAATAGGAGTTCTGCAAACAGGAAATGACCCTTGAATCCAGCAAGTGGCTTAGGGCATGGGGAGAGAAGAGGGGAGAATAAACCTAAACCACATGAAGTACCAAATTAAGCATAGAACTTTTCCCATCTCCTTGCACTTAAGTAAACCAAAATGACAACAGTGACCTTCCTTTGAAGACTGCTGGAGAACAAAAGTGGATTTCGTAAACCACAGTCCTGAAATTGAGGTCTTCCACACTTTAACTCAAGCAACTTTTTAATGCTTCTGCGGATACATGTTAATATTGCTCACTTGGCAATTTTTAGAGGTTCACATCTCCCCACATAATCAATACGGTCATATTAGCATAAAAAGGTCAGGCTCAGGTTCCCAAAACTGGTTCTCTCATAGAATCAATCATACAATCAGTTAGGTTGGAAAAGACCCTTAAGATCATCAAGTCCAACCATTAACCTAGCAATACCAAGCCCACCACTAATCCATGTCCCTAAGCGCCACATCGGTTTTACTACGTACCTGTGTATACATTGTACATGTGTATCTATGTTGTATGAAGTAGCTGGCTGCTCAATGGCTCAGTCTGGGGACAGATTTCACCAGTGATACAGGTCACTGCCTCAGACAAATTTACACAGCCAAGCATCTCTTGCACTTACAGTTCATTCCCAAGTAAATATGAAGCTGATTAATCATTATGGAAAATTAATTTAGGAATTGAGACCATGAGCACCCAAGAGACAGTAAAATACATCTACGACTGTACTCAGATGGGGTAATGGGGACAGAGAAATTAAGTGGCATGAGCTGTGCTACAGAGGAAGGCAATGGTAGAACGTGAAGCACTGCCAGCCCTTCAGCAAGTATCTCAGGAATGAGCAGGTTTTGGGGTCACCTTTGTGTGCTGACACACTCCTATTCTTTGGTCAGCCTGATTTGCTTATTTGTAGTTCCAACGAGAAAAAATAAAATAATGGGCATAAAAACATCAGCCATGTTCCTTTCAAACTAGCATCAAGCACTCAAAACCTCTTTAGCATGCACCTTCAACCACTTGCACGAGATAGGAACAGTACTGCAGCCTGGCAGACAGCGGGCACTGCACATCTTCTAACAGGTGGGATTCAGCTTGGATGGAGTTAGATTCTGCTCACTGGTAAAAAAGAAACTGCAGCGGAGACAGAGTTAATATTAAATGGAAAGCCAAAGAGGAAATAAAATGCTTTGATGAAAGCTATATGGGTCATCTGATGTAAGCCCTGGAACTCAGTTTACGCCATGAAAAACCTCAGTTGAAATGGTATTTTATGCTAACTGCTTTCCCTTTGACCTCTGAATGTCTCACTCCAGTTACTACACAGAACTGTTATCAAAACAAGACTGCTTCCAGCCAAACTTCAGAAATCATGCAGTTTATTTCCCTCTCTGTGGAGCTCTGTCAGTGAGAATTTGGTCCTAATTCCTCACGATTCCTTTATATACAAATTTTGGTACTGGTTCTGAAAAATGAATTCTCCCTACAACTTATTCCAGCAAACTCATTGCTTTATGGCTAATGATACCCAGAATTCACTGGTATAGTATGGACAGCATTCAAATACTTGTACCTTTATAGCACCAAACTACTTTGATTATAATTTTTTTCTTGAAAAATACCTTCTAAACCTTGTTTACCCTATGTTTTCCAACATCATCACTAGTAAAACTCTGAAATGGTGAATTACAACCTCAGACCTGTAATTTTAACAATTGCAAGAGAAAAAAAAAGTTCTAAAGAATCAGTACTTGGATGCTGGAAAACAAGATCCCTTAGTAAAATAAAGTGACCTACCCTGAAGAAAACTGAACTCCCCCTGGCATCAGAAAACTGAACTTCCCCCTTGAAGTCACTCAAGGCTCTGGTACCCTGGTCACCTGTGAATCATGAGTCACTGACTCACCAGCATTAGCAAGCACAGACTGACAATATTTTTTCTAAAATTAAATAAGTAGCAGGTCATTCTTACTCAGGCATCTAAATCTGTAGAAAAATGTGGCTGCAAGTGTGACTAAAAGAAACTGTATTCCCACTTCCCAAGACAGACTGCAACTCGCTAAGCCCAAAACATATACCTGAAATACATATAGCTCCCCTATACTGTTTTTCCATCTGTCTCAGATAGAAATACAGATTAATACAAGTTAGACTACAATCTTCCTAAGTCAATGCTTGGTGGTAAAGCTGGAGACAGGCTGCCGTAGTTTCAGCTGGGATAAAGATAATTCTTTTTTGTATAAACCACAACACAGGAGCAGAGGGTACCAATGCTGAGACTCTGCAATGATTTGATTGAATGGTCTGACCTTGACCAAGGCAGTATCTGGTCCTCAGCTGCCAAGGGTTTAACATTCACAGGACTTAGACAGAAAGAGCATGAAAAGAAAACATCTGTGGAAGTGGAGAGCAGCAGTGGCAGTTTTTGAGCAGCCCCCTTTTACCAGAATGATATCCAACACTGCTGAATGTTAGTCTTAAACCCAGTGCTAAAGGCCAGCAACTTGCTGAAACCTTTTTCCTTCCATGCTCTCAACATCAGCCACAGCTGCACCACCACAGGTTCAGGATGGCCTCAAAGGCAGTGATCAGTCTGGCCCCTGGTCACACTGTAGTATGGGACACGGGCATACAACGGCACCTAACGCATCTTTGTCACTACCTGAAATAAAGAGGACATTTTGCAAGCAAATCCCCAGCATAGCTGCCTGTGCAACCCAGTGCTCCCCTCGCCCAGAGCTTGCCACAACCCTTCTTCCCTACCTCAGGCAGAGAACAGAATGGTAATAAATATTTAGAAAACCACAGTAAATTCCTGAGATGCAATTTGTCTCGCAGCTTCACTGAGAGCTTCAGGGGCACCAATAAAAACCTGGGTGAGTGATGATACGCTGTAATTTGTGTTTTGAACAGACATTCCCTGAGCAACAGCGAATTTATGCAATCTCCTCCTAGGCTAGAGTTTGAGCAACCCTGCTTTACAAACAAGAGTAGTATCCAATGAAGTAGTAACCACCCAGGTCCAGAGAGTTCCTGCTTGGTGATTCATAAAGCAATTGCATCTATCTTAGAGAGGCCTCATAGACTGTTTACATTTAATTTTTATTGTCTCTGGTAATTTAACATTAAATGCGGGCATGACCACTTTTGGGGACAAAAGAACTGAAAGGCAACAATTTACTACAGATGAAAAATAATTTAGTTCAACATGGGAACACTTTCACCTGTTTAAAAGGTACAGGCCATAACAGCTTAACTGATTTCCATGGATGGAATTTAGTCAGCCATCAGGAATTTTAAGTGATTTCCAATTATAAAAGATTATCATTATTTCAAGCTCAAAGTTACATTTTGCTCAAAGATTATTTGCTACACAACCACAAAATCCTGCTTGCCTTTTTTTTTGTTTTGGTGTTAGGTTTCAAGGGCCACTTGTACTACGCATTATGTGGTTTTCTGCACAATACACCGATACGATACACTAATTTCCAATTAGGATGCTGATATTCCAGACCAACATGATTTACTTACTTTAGCTAAATAGTCTGCTTGCCTTTCCAGCAATTAATTAAACCCTAACCTTAGACTAAGCAATATCACCAACTAAAGTCTGTGGAAAAAAAAGCAGCCAGCTGCGAGTCCTCTTTCTCAGAATGGATCCACACAGCACTAGACAGAACCAGCCTGGAAACTGTTTGATTATTAAGCCAGGCCGGCCAATAAAAATTCCATTTAGCAACTTTATATGGACATCCTAAATAGTGCACAGATAAAGGCAAAGGAATGCTGACAGTCAAATGCAGCACGCAGAAGGAGGGGGCAGAAAAAAAAAAAATAATTTATCCTCCCAAACTGAAGCATATCCAGCAGGCAGGAGGATCACCTTTGAAACAGCCAAATGCAACTATTCAGGGCATCAGGCACACACAAAGATTCCTCTGACAAGAAAGATTAATGAACCCCCAAGGGTAAACAGGCAAGAGCGACAGAGCTGGCATCTGAACTTGCATGCTTGATTGCCCACACCTTTTTAGCCAGACAAAAGCAAAAACAAAACTTAGCGTAAGACTGGCTGAAGCGTCCCATGTGCAGAAACTCTTCAGGACAAGGAACAAGGGCAGAATCCTCCCTCCCTAGGCCACAAATGGCAGTGGATATTCTGCAGTTGCTTATTGCAGCCTCATTTGACAGGATGCTGTAGGAGATGTTTATCCAGTGGATATTATGAATTCACCAACTACACAATAGGCCACCCTGAAAGTACCCACTATGCTAGGAAGATGGAAATCCTGCAAAGCAGGACCAACTGTGGTTCAGGAAATGCAAAAGGAACACAAGAGTCATCCTGACACCGCAGGCCCACCTTGTCCCACATCTCATCTTCAATACAGGACCCCATTATAAGCACCCAGAGATGGAGCAGGGTGAATACAGCCAACCCTTTCTGGCCATATCTTCCCAGTTTCTGGTATTCAGTGTCCATATTGTATCCATATCAAGCTGCCCAGTCATGACCAATTCTCACTAACTCCTCTTTTGTGTGGTCTCCTCCCAAACTTGCTTGTTCTGTGACAAGAAGTACCTCAATTTACACCTGCCTTGCTTTAGTATTCAATCTTGCCCTTCACCTGCCTCCTGCCTGTTTAACTTTGCACCAAAGCTACCTTAGCTCCACTCAGATGGGTACTGTGTTTAGTACCCATCCGAGTCCAACACTGAGGATGCCTGTCCTACTTGCCACTACCACCAGGGCAGCAAGACTACAAGAACAAAGCAAATCAGTTCAACGACTAATTCTACTACCACACCATAGAGCTTCACTGTCATCATGCTTCACTGTCATCGTGTCTCTTCCTATGTTTTTCCTCCTTTTACAATATGCCCTCAACTCGAGGGGGTTTCTTTGTCCCCTTCTTTCTCTTTCCCTACCTCTTTCTTGTGGGAAAACCAAACATATGCCTCGGAGCCAAGTTTGCTGCAAGAAAATTTCAGTGCCCATTTACTATATGAATATTTGGCTGAGCCCTACTCTTCCCAGACTTTTGAAGATGGTCTGTTTTACAGTGGTGACACTTCATAGCTAACAGGCACTAACAGAAACTCCTCATTTACAGTGGTTTCCACTCAAAAGAGAGGGATGTACATTTAATTCCTCCAAGACTACAGCCTAGCTTTGAATCAAGGACACAAAACCAGCCAGCAGACACAGAAACATTCCCATTGCTAAGTTCACTGTATGCACTTGGGCTTCTCTTGCATAGACCTCATCCACTTTGTTGGACCCTACATAATCTAAGCCTGGTATAAACTTTGATTTTTAATACAAATTAGTCAGTGAAGAATTTAAGGACTTATGACGAAAGGCTGAAGAAATATCTGCCCTGTGAAAATAATTTCTTCCTGTATTTCCACTTCTCTAGCATGTACTTGAAACACCTAGGACTATCTTTGTCACATCTGTCCAGCTCAGAAAACCTCAGCCCCCTCTGTGTAAGTAAAAAATACAGGCTTTTTCTGGTTTCAACCTGTTCTAAGTCAATTTGGACAACAGGTTTTATGGCTCTGTAAGAGTAGGTTTGTGTGTAATATTTACTTGAGTTTTAGATAACTAAGAAGAATGGTCCCGGGCAAGGGTGCTGAACAGGGATACAGAAGAGCTCAATGTGACTCCTAACCCTGCCCAGCAGCTCCCTCAGATACCCTCAGGTAAATAACTTCCTTTGCCATGTTTCTCCAGTAAGAAACTGGAAGAAAGCAAGTCCCACTCCTGCATGTGGCTGCTCAGTCAGTGCCTACCACA
The DNA here is from genome assembly GCF_003259725.1 of Athene cunicularia. Taxonomy (NCBI): domain Eukaryota; kingdom Metazoa; phylum Chordata; class Aves; order Strigiformes; family Strigidae; genus Athene; species Athene cunicularia. The sequence continues at coordinate 24,996,230 of NW_020799107.1, forward strand.
GAGCAGAGAAGATGTGATTGGCACCCATGCCATCAAAGTACACCAGCCACAAATGTGGCACTAAGCTACAAGAGAAATCTCACTCCTTGAGTACTTGCTGTCTAGTTTCAAAAATACTTAATAAATGCTTGGCAGGAAGTAAAGGGAAAAAAAGGTGGGTTTTTCAGGCCTCTTTAGAAAAAAAAAATATTACTCCTATAAAAACAGCTAATCATGTCAGAACAGCATTCTCAAGCTTCTTAGTGATACCTAAAATGTGATCTTTTAGGACACTGCAAATTGGAGAGCACTAACTGGAAAATTTCCATATCATCTCAGATTGGTAGGTACATTGATACAAAAATCAAGTGCTGTAAAATCACAGGCAAAAATTTTGCTGTCATAATTACAGTAATCTCAAAGTAGATATAAATAATGGGGGAAAGTAGAAGTGTGACATGAAATACAAGGAAAAAAAAAATCAGATATTCTTACTTCTCACTACACTCAGAGGAATATCTGAGCTCTTCCTTCCTTCACAGATATTGAAGATGTATGGAAGTGGGAGAACAAAATGCAGTCTAGGGGCTTCCAGTAGGAGTTGTACACAGGCTACAATCCAGCAAGTTCACAATCCTATTTGAATTTCATCCAGATGTTAGCAACAGAAGAAAGGATTACCGAAAGAATAGAAAACAGCCTCTTGGTTAAAAGACAACTGAGATTCTAGCTTCCTAGGGACAACAGAAGTCAGATGCTCTACTTATGCAGAGGTGCCCTGTCATCTGAAGCAAGATTCATAGTGAGCTTAGGGATGGTGTGGTTTGGAGACAGGGTTGTTTATCCTGGGCTGCCAAGTGAAGACAGAGCTGCCAGACATATGGGGAAATTGCTGCTAGCACAATTAATGGCTTCAGCTGAGACACCAGAACCTACTCAGAGCTGTCCTCAAAGTCAAGCAGGAGACAAATTCCTTCTCCAAAGATGAAGAGGTGCACCACAAGAACCAAAACCACCAGGCAGCCAGTCTCAGAAATGGGAAAGACAAACCAGCTTCATTAGCCCTTTTTTTAAGCCATCCAAACCCAGGAACAGAGTGGAAAGGGGTCAAGGAGCAGTACGGTACCCCACAATAATCAGGGATGAAGGATGCATAGGTGGGCAGCCACCAGGAAGCACCTGATATTCACAGTCTCAGTGACACAAGGTCATTGTGCCTCTGATCTCAGGCAAGGATGGAGTGCATGTTCAAACAGGAGAGGTCACCAGCAGCAGAGTTCCTTGAAGTACCTAGGGGCTGGTCAGTAATGGCAGCGATTGTTAGGGAAAGAGGCAGTTCTTTGCATGCGACAAAGCAAAAATATCCCCACAAACAGAGCTATAATTAAACCAGAAGTACGCTCAAGCAGAGCTGGTCACTCAGCCTTCTCTACACTTCATTTAGGCAAATAAAGAATTGTTCCAGGAAAACTACAAACATTCAGACAGTTGTGACCCCATAAAAACTCAATTACGTAGGAGTTAACGTCAATACAAGCCAGCTTTTTTCATTTACCATGCATCTCAGTGTTTAAAACTGGGTTCTCTGGCTGTAGAAGGTTAGAAAACCGAATTTGAACTTTAGACTTTTTAATGGAGGCAAAGGTTCTCTTTTGCCTTCTGTTGTAAGTGATCTCACCTCCTACCCAAGCAATTAGCAACTGCCTTCAAAGTGTCCTCTTCAGCTGCTCATTGCCCAGTGCCTTCTCCACCTTTCTTTGGAGGAGAAACCAGAACACATCTGCAGTGAGCTGAGGCAGGACAACACCCAGATGATTTTAAACACAGCACATCTTAAAGTGTACCACTTGTGCACACATGTCTTGAACCTGGCTATGTGCTTTTGCACCTGGAGACTGAAATGTGGGGTGTGACCCAGACTCAAACTAAGTCCATCTTTAGCTTCGTGAGGCAGCTGTTGCTTATGCACCTCTACAGCAACTCTCCCAATATCATCACAGGTCTTCTCAGATGTTAGTGGTTTTCTCTCATGGTTTGTGGTTTTGGCTTCTTTTCTGAACTGTCTAGGACTGGCAATAAAGATGACTTCTGGAAGACACTGTAAAGCAGAGATGGCCAGCCTTCCTAACCCTAACCAGCTGTATACTAAAATCCTCACGTGGCCAAGAACCACAAGTCACATACTGCAGAACTGGAGAGCTGAACAAAGCCCAGGAAAACTTTACAGGCAGGTGACAGCCAGTTACTCTGAAGAACCACTGGGCAACAGGACTGGATTTATCACACAGCCTGCTCTCAGTGACCCTCTCCCATCAACCTTAACCACCCTCTATTTGAAGTAATTTAGATCTGGGGCTCTGAGCCAACCCAATGCTGGTCATGAAACAAAATCATGACTTGAATAACTCACAGTCCACATGTGGTCTGGCACTACAAGCCCATTCCCTTGGGCAATGACTTTCAGGTTTTTGTGTTTTTTCAGCTTTTTGTTTTGTTTTTTAAAGGAATGATTTTATTTCCTCACATTTATTAGCATTCAGATCTACTGTACAGTGCTTGTTTCCTCCACATTCCTCCTAGGGCAATTTCTGGAACCACCTTCATTGCTCTTATTTCTGTCCATGTTTGAAACTAGTCTGAACCAGTCATGGTCAAACCACACCCCATATGACTGCAGACCATGGAATATGCAACTGCATCAAGTCTTCTTGCTAAAGCAGTGGTTTGTAACATGGTTGCTAGTTGATTGTTTGTCTGAAAATCCCTATCCACAAGAGACACTGAAATAGTGCTAAGAGGCGGGCTGGTTCCAAAAACGTTAGGCCGTGTTTGTGCTGCAGACTTCTGGACAGTGTAGCCCTGTTGACAGATGCGATCCCCAACCAAAGGAGCGATGCCAGCAACAGCTCCTAATGTGAGGACACCACCTTTACCAGTTTCATGGACTGAAGGTAGAGTGGTGTTAAGACACCATACTAATAACTCTCTACTTTGTCCCATCAGATGAGTAATCCTCCTGAGGTCCAGTAAAGATCTCTTAATGTAGAAACTAATCTTAGTTTGCTAATCCTTAGGGCATGTTCAATTTGGGCTAGCAGGGCTCTGGCTCCAGTTTCAAGGAATGCGGGAAGGCGGGGGGGGAACGAACGAGATCAGGAAAGACAAGTGTAATGAGTCAGTCTTTGGAAACCAAGCTAAGGATTTGACTGTAGTTACTTCATTTACAGGATGGTTCTAGAGCTGCAGCCAGTGAGCACTCAGAGTTTCAAACTGGAGCAGACAAGCTTGGGAGCCTGCCACTGCCGAATGTCCCCAAGTCAACTTAACACAACAGTTAAGCTCATTTCCTTATGCTCCCCCACAAATGCTTCCCCTGCCCTTGCTGAAAACACCGGTTCTCTCGGCTTCCTCCTTCACCCTTGTGAAGAGCCCAGGCCAAAGATCTCTTCCTCCTCAATGCCACTGACCATCTACCTGGGTCTACCCAGCAAGAATCAAGGCTCACGAAAACTCATTATGCTCCACACGCCTGGAGTCCTCTCCCATCCCTCTCATGTTTGTACACAAACACAGCCACTGGACGGCCCTTCTTTCTAGCCCATATGAAAAGCTTTCAGATCTTGCCTGCATCTCTCCACTGATTCCTCTTATCTCTGCTATACAACTTGGCCTTCAATTTACTACACAGTTCTTCCAGCTTTCCCCACTCCATAGCTCTGTTAGACCTGACCTTTCTTCTACCCAGTTCTGTACCTGGACTATCTCCTGAGCTGGTCCACTCCAACCACCATTGAACCAGTCACATTCGGAGTAAGTGCTTCAGGGCATGGAGCAGAGCTGCTTCACTGTGACAAAAGGTCAGTTACTGAGTGGTGAAGAGCTCAAGTCAGGAAGCAATACTTGGACAGCAAGTGGCAAAAAACACCCAGCAAGCAGAAAACCCCAAACCCAGTCCTTGCAATTTGGGTAACTACACTAAATGTGAATTGCTTTGTTGGAGCTGGGGCAGCCACAGTGCCTTTCTATCTGCCCTACTAGGAGCCAGCTATGACTGACACTCTCACCATCACAGACAGGGTGGAAGGACATCCATTAATGAAGTTACCCATTCGCTAAAGTAATCCATCACAAAACTCAAAGCATAAAAGGAAGAAGGGAAGTTTTATGTAACAGTGTTTGGACAAACCATGATAAGCACAGAAAGAGGGTAAGGTGCAAGAGGCATCCCTTTGCTTACAGTCAGCATAAGGCGATAAGGTGTAGGCAATGGTCTAAATTGTTTCAAGAGGTGGCTATAGGACCGCAGCGGGGTCACAGTGCTCTGGAGTCAGTCAGCTCTTTGCTGTGCCATAAGTATTGGCTCCAGAGACCTGGGCTGCCTCGAGATCCCCTTGAGACACCTCTTCAGGCTCAAACAACACAATTCTATTAATGGGATGAATTTCCTATCAGAGCCTTCAACTTCCACTTAGCTCTAGCCCAGGCAGGACTATTGAGATCAGTGTGGCAGCACCTGGGTGGGACTCCCTGGCTTGTGTTGAGCAGGTCAAAGCAAAGAGTTGCAGCACTCTCTGGTTTTGGAGAAGAGATGGGAAGATATCTACACAACAAGTAACTGCTGGGAAATTATATAGCTCAAGAATCAAAAGTGGTTCCCACAGAGAAGTGATGCTGAAAGGAAAAGAAAATTTCACTTATTTTTTTGCTTTTAAAACAGACACACCTTCTATCTTTTATTCCAGAAGGCCAATGCATGAGGAACATGATTCTGGCACAGATATCATGAAAAAGACCAAATACCCATTTGTGTAGAAACTCCTAAACAGAAACCTCTAAGTGAAATGGGAGGTTACCTGGCAATTCAAATTGATTCTTTGTCCTGGAATTGCGAAACCAATCCTCATCTCTAACCCCAGATTATGTCCTCATTGATATCCTGCCAAAAGCAATTAAGACTCCCCAGCTGGCTGGAAGGTGTGTCCAGCATCATCTTCTCCCCATAGTTGTAGTTCAATAAACCTACAAGATCCTCACAGCAGCTCATGTCCACATGGGAGCAGACTCCAGTCCCTCTTTCCTAACTGTCACAGGCAAGGTATTTTGGTCAAAGGGACTTAGTATCAAGGTAGACTACATATCAGATGAATTTAATCTCAAGGCCTGCCCTTGCTACGAGGAAGAGTCAATGCTGGGAGCAAGAGTGTAGTCAATGGTGTGGACTCTCAAACAACCTTCTGGAGTGGAGCAGAATGGCTTTTTAAGAAGGTACATTGCAAGATTTCAAGGTTAAAAAAAAATCATCTACATACAGAGAGCCTTGAATTTCAAGAGGTTTTTCAAGAAACCCAGAGCATCTCAGTGCAAGGAAGACAACAAATTGCTTGGAAGCTTAAATAAATGAGGTAAGGATGCTCCTGAGAAGGTGGCAGACAGGTGCAAAGCTCCTGCCAAGAGGAACAGAAAGCAGTAAGCCATTCAAACTGACAGGAGAGGCACCACCTTTTACCATTAATCACCCCAAAGACCCTCTAGGAAAAGGTAAAGGCACTATTTCCATCCACTGTGACAAGCCAACAGCACTAAGGAGCACCCACTTCTTCCCCAGCCCCTTCCCAACTCTGCCTCACTGCACAGCTCCTGCCAGACTCATCCCTGCTTCGTTCCTCCAGGCCTCTCCAGCCTCATGCTCTCCAGGATGTGTTCTGCAAGGAAACATGCCACCTCCCCCCCTGAGAGATGAAAGACTGAATGCAGAAGGTATCCAAGAACTGTGGTCTACCGAGGAAACAGGTGAGTACTGTGTTAAGTTGGAGCAGGAGACAACTCCTTGCAATAGTAATAGGAGAAAGCCTAACACAACATGGTCTATCTGCAAAGGCAGTAACAGGCTTACTTTGCATAGGAAAACATAGACTGTTCTAGTCATACAGTTCTTAAAAACTCATGTTATTATGTAAAGAGCTGACTAACTTTTGCCCTACTATAAGGTAAAGAAGCAGGCTCTGCCTCATGTATGTTAAAATATTTGGCCATCGACTGCTTTTTCACAACAGAAAATCTTTGAAACAGGAAAGAATTGTGTTTTGCAGAAAGATTCATTTCCATCTCACTCTTGATATGCCACCTCCTGGGGTCTGCTGTATTTGGATGGATAAACTGAGAAGACACAGTCACAAATCTCAATCATCTTTGGATCTTGGTAGACAACACAGTGCCAGTTTATGTGACAGGAAACATCTGGCTCCTTGGGTAGAGTCTGCAGCACTTGGCTGATCTTTCTGCAGGGGCTCCATGGGTCTACCATCTAGCAACACAGATCCAGCAGCCAGCTGCACCTCAGGTCAGAGTCCAAGGGAGGTCAGGGCTCTGGTTTGCACAAGCATTGAGAGAAACCTAGCCAGAGAGGCACCTGAGTGAGCTTCATGCTCAGTGCACAAAGCTTAAAGGGCTGGGGCAGTGTCCTGAAGCAGGAGAGGATCACAGTAACAGAGCAGACAGCTTTCAGCTTGTTGCTAGGCTAATGCCCTTGTTTACAACCTGGCAGAAAATAAGCGTAGTAAGTTTTAGCATAATTTGTGCCTGGCGAGGTCTGATCCCCCTGGGACCCATGCACAGGAGGTGCTGCAAAGTGACAGCCAAACTCCAGCCACAGATGTGTCTGCACAAATTCTGCCAAAGGGGGGAAAAAAGCCTGGAGAAACATACAGTACTTGTTTATCCAGGAGTAAAAAAAAGCCTGTGAGGTCAGTTATAGTGGACCTTGATGCACTGAACCCCAGCAACTTGTCAAGTTTGGGACTGAGCAGAGCAGAGCCACACCACCCAGACAGTGGGAGCAACATCACACTCTGCCCAGACCAAGGAGCCCCTGGATACCTGCTATCTCGTTCTCTGGCAATGCCCACCAGCAGCCCATGGGGACTTGCAATGTTAAAAGCCCTCTCCAACCCAAAATTTTCCAATGTGCTTAGTTAATTTGGCCTTTCAAAATGAAGGTAGGAGGCTGCAGTTTAAGCTGTTTGAGATCAAGCCAGTAGCTGACCACAGGGAACTGTGCATGCTATAATGCTGCTTTAAGTCAACAGCTAAATCGGTGGTGCTTCATTATTTTAGAACAGTTGACAATCCTGTATAAATGTGAAAAATTAAATAGTCCTCCTTTCCTCCATCCCCCTTCCCCATCTCTATCCCTCTTTTTCCCATCCCACTGCCCTCCCAGTAAGGCACAAATATGGGATTAAATCTCTCTCTCATGGATTGTTCCCAGGAAATATGCCCTCCTTCAGTGTAGTACAAACCCTACCTTGGTTGAGGTAGGTCAGGGTTTCTTCATGCAGTTTCACAGCAGGCGACGTGGCTGTGCAAAGAACATACTGAAAGGGTGGCAGTTTGGCATCGTTCTCAGGAGACAGCTGCGGTTCTTCCTGCTTGAAGATCGGCAGTGCAAGAACATCTCTGCAACATACAATTCACACATTTAGTTACAAAGGCTTAATGGAATATCCTAGCCTCTGTTTGCAGTTGATTGTCATGGTCTGAGATAACAGAGATGGTCTCTGTTGAAACAGAGTTATGACAGCTAAAAAAGAAAGAATTTGGTCTCTGTAACACAACAAGGCAACTTCTGCCTCTAGAATGTCAGCACTGGACCTAAAAGAACACAACATTAAACAAATAAGAGTATTTCTGAGAATCTGAGAATTAATTTGTTTTTAAATGTAAATCAGATCTACTTTTCAGCTAAGCAGTCTTCTTGACGAGAAAAAAAAAAAAAAAAAAAAAAAAAAAAAAAAAAAAAAAAAAGGCAAGAAAGGGCACTATTTTGATAGCCAAATGTCAGATTGATTAGTGAAATGTCTTCAGGTAGCAGCCAAGGGTTAGGAGCTGACACAGCTCTGGTGTAAAAAGGAGATACTCAGGTAAACGATGGCATGAACTGCTGGATTAGTTAACTCCTAACATCTCCCTGCACTCAAGGAATCACACAGCTCTTCAATCAGCATTGGGCTACCTTCATAAATACACACACAAATGCTCAGGAGCAGCTTCACTAAGACCTGTACGCAGTCCCAGTTCTCACTCCTTTACAAAACGTTCACGCTGACCTGCCTGCCGATTTAGTGTCAGACTGATCCCAACCCACACTAATCCCCAAGCAGAACAGGTATTAGCAAGGGTGAGGGCACAACAGAATGGTTAGCACAAAATGAGACGTCAGGAATAAGCATCCTTATCTCAGCGTGTCTGATACTGGAGAACCACGTTAGCCTTCCCTATGTTCCTAACATTTCTGATCATTGTGTCTGCCTACTTAATAAGACATTAATATCCTTCCAAATTAGGAGGATTATGTTGAACACAGGCAGTTCAGATAAGAAATTATTTTCTTTTTTCCCCCCCTCCATTTCCTCCACATGTGTGAGGACTTGAGATTCCCATTACAGAGGCTGCAGTCTGCTCCTTTCAGTAATCCCATACACAAAAGGCTCTAAGAAAAAAAAAACTGTGCAGAAACATGCCAGCATGTACAGGCATGATCCCCATGGAAAGAGCATTAAGAATTTTTCCCTTGCCTGTTCAGTTAATGATCCACCCTGTGTTCACTCATAGCACCCACATCCTTGAAGGCTATGAAAGTTATGAGTTAAAACGGCGCAGCTGTTTATAGCAAACTACTGAAGTGCCTGGTTCAAACACAGGTACTCCTATTTATGGCAAAATGAAGCCAGAGAACAAACCGTGCCATTTCAGATACAGACAGGAGAAAAAAAGCACCCATCCCTGTTTCCATGCTCTCTTCTAACACCACCCCCTCCATATCATCACCAACTCGAAGGCATCCAGCCCCATTTGCTTACTGGCATTACTGACATCACAGCTCTTGCCTAACTGCAGCCATAGAGAGGTTTGGGTTTTTTTCCCTTAGTTATGATGATTTACTACAGAAATGAAGTGACAGAAATGCCTGCAGTAGATTTCTGAAATAGATAGTATTGCTCCACACACACTGAGGATCTGATACCACTCCACAGAGTCATCTCACTCACCCCAGATGCCAACATTTGCCCTTAACACACTTGTCTGGCACAATGCTATTGGAACGAGTGCTGCTTTACAGATGAGAAATTGTCAAAAACTCTGAATCCTGAAAGCTTCTGCAGTCCTGCAGAAGACAGTGAACAAAATCACACCCAGATTCAACAGTTAAGTGTGAGAAATTTGTACAACTCATCTGAAACAGTTGAGAAATATAGGCAAGAGAAATTCGAAATTCAAATATCGGATTTCACATTGGGCTCAACACCCCTACACTTGCTGGAACAGCTGTCTGATCACTGAAGACCATAACCATGGAGGAATCCGCGATTTGTTTTCTGGAAAGCTTCAGCATATTAAAGCACTGATGAAGCCACACAAGCTAATCACATTTTTATTCCTGCAGCATTTGAACTAATGGCTGGTGGTATCCTTTGCACTGGATCAAGCCCTTATAAAACATTCACCTTATTAAAAGTGTTTGGAACTTAGAAGGATGTGATCAACAGATCAAGGCTTAAAAGAATTTCTAAGTTATAGGTATATAAGGCATCACAATATTTGTTCAGCTATCTTCACTCAAGAGTTGCAAATGAAGTTTTGGAAAAAGAAAGCTTTTTACAACAGTTCCCATCCTTGAAAAAAAGGAAAAAAAAAAAAGTGGGGGGTGGCCCACCCTTAAAACTCTCCCAAGTTTCAGCTTTATGTTAAAGATTTACTAGTTCTGGTCTTAACCAAGTTAGTCCGCTTACCTGGGGAGTTATTTATGAGTCCAGTCAGCTGGCAGAACAGAGTAAAATACATACCGTGTTTCAAAAAAAATGAATGAAGATTTATGAGGATTTTTCTGTAGTATTGTCTCGCTAGAACTACAAATACCATTGATTTATGGTAGAATTTACACAGATGTCTCAGATGCACACAGTGTTTGATCTCTGAAAAGTATGATTGATACAAACTTTTCCTACAGCTACTTCAAGGATTGTACTATTTTAGCTTCCTCTACAAAGTCACTACAAATAGGTAAGGAGAGCCTTCAGAAGGGCACAGCTCAACAGAAAAATGCCCCTCTAAAAATTAATGTCTTGATACATTCCCAAAAAAAAAAAAAAAAAAAAAAAAAAAAAGTGTTGTACTCACTGACCTTCCCCAAAACAGTTAAGGCCATTGCTGCCATAAAATCGGGTTTAGGGCATTTAGTCCCAGATCAAGAACACCACAGTCACAGTGGCAGATACTCACTACAGCTGAACTTCGTTCCTTAAAACACGCACAAGTTACCTTCACACTAGCAGCCTCCTGGCAGATCGGGCATCCCTTATCCCCCCAGCTAGAATCAAGCCAGCAAAAATAATCTAATGTGTTTTCTGGACAGTTAAATGAATTTGAATTGTGGGCTTAAGCCTGACCCAGACTTGGTGATCTTGTAGCACTCATGCTAGAAATCCGTGGAGTTAATGAAGCAGCCTGAGCACCATAAACGCTTTCTAATGCGGAGAGAGATAGTGCACACAAGTACCAATACTGATGCTCCTCTGCTATTACCATTCTCACTGTCCTAAACTAACCAGGTTTGCAAGCACAAAGCAAGAGAAAACAAGAGTTTTGTTGTTAAAACAGAATTACTGGGATAGAGGGAGGAGGTGAAAAGCAGAAAAGCTGCCAGAAAGCAAGAATCTCACAGTATGTATCATTTGATAATGAGAGATTGTTATTTAGTTTAAAAAATAAATAAATAAATCATTTGCACATCTCCTTGAAAGGGAAGTATTATCTGTGCTCGAAGTGCTTCGCCAGACAAACTCAGTGTTCTCTCAACAGTGGTTATTTGGGGGGAATATTTTGAAAGCAAGGCTCTTGGGCCACAGCCAGGTTCTCCACCGCTGCAATTCAGCAAAATCGCACTTCAGTGGAGCAGCAGCAATTGACACCAGCTGAGAGCTCAGCTTTACATATTCAGAAAAAAAGAAAAAATAATTCATAAGCACCCAGCAGAAAGGAAACTCCCAAAGTTGTCCACTTTGTTGTTTTTCGGAGGGAGGAAATACGGGTTTGTGCTACACATGCTACAGACTATTGTTTAGCAGCCCTTGTGCTTAAATTAGGCACATTTAATTAAACGCAACTGTGCGGAGGCAGGAAAAAGCTGGTTTAGACAAGTTCAGAAAGTGAAATTCTGAGCTTTTTACCCATCGTCCTAAAAAAGAAGAGAAAAAAATCCCATCCTGAGAAAACTTGGATGCCCTCTTAGCTTGCCAGCGGACGTTTGCCACAGACTTTTGACAGAGCTTTGCAGCCGTCGCACCTTCTCACTTTGAAATGCGCTACCCAAGCCCTCGGGAAGAGAAACCGGCAAAAGCAATGAAGCAAAACTGCGGATCGTCGTCTAACTAGGCGCTAATTAAAAATAAAATAAAATAAAATAAAAA